>NC_092334.1:182105000-182255000 GCF_046630445.1 Rutidosis leptorrhynchoides | reverse complement strand
ATGTGTATTTGTTATTTTTATATATAAGATAAAATAGCAAACTAGACGCATAAACACGATCGACATATATACAATTGGTTAAAATGATTTTTAACAAATAGTGTAGCGAATCTTGTGTGCATGCATTATTCGTTAACACAAACATTTTTTTTAAAAATAACCATCAAATTTAAGTGATGCCTTCCAATGACCTTGCAAACACTCCTCGTTATTTTTTTATTACGGTGAGACCTAATCGAATTATAGCCACGAGGTGGATTTTCAGTTACGAGTGAGACTAGGCTGAATTTTCACTATTTCCAAATTGGACGACTTAATCGTATTCACGGTGAGACCTGAATTCGAGGCAATGATGGGACAAACATGTCAGTAGATAATAGTGGTTTGTTGAACTACACATATTTATAGGTCCATAAAGATCTAAGAGTTGCACCTGTGATGCAATTGGTACTCGCTACCTACCAGTAGACTCTATAACTGCTAGCTGATCAATAGATGTAGTTATGTAACCTCTATGTGGATCTTATGCTTTCGTAAACTAATTGTTTTTAAATATATTAAAACTTGGGTAATTAATTTATAAAAGTATTATATCGAAATTACTAAAATTGAACCTTGTTCTTTTGTAAATGTCAAACAATCAAAACGTAAACCACCTCCGTTCTTTATTGGAGAAGGAGAAACTCAATGGTTCAAACTTCCTCGATTGGTACCGAAACCTGAGAATTGTTCTCAAATATGAAGGGAAGTTGAACAAAATTGAAGAACCCTTACCCGATTCTCCTGCTGAGACAGCTACTGCTGCTTAAAAGAATGCTTATCAGAAGTTGTTTGATGATCAAGAGAAGATAGCTTTAATCATGCTTGCTAGTATGACTCCTGATCTCCAAAAGGAAATGGAAGATCGTACAACATATGATATGATGACTGAGCTGAAAAATATGTTTCAGAAATAGGCTAGTCAAGAGTTATATAAAACTTATAAGCTTCTTCAAACATGCAAAATGGAGGAGGGTCAATCAGTGAGCTCTCATGTCTTGAAAATGAAAAGCTACATTGACCGATTGGAAAGAATTGGAACTACCTTGCCGCCTAACTTGGCTGTGAACACGGTTTTGGTTTCACTAACAAAATCGTTTCACCAATTTGTGATGAATTACAATATGCAAGGTTGGGAGAAATCTCTGGCAGAGGTGCACTCGATGCTCAAAACTGCTGAACAGAATATTCCATCTAAGGTTTCCAATCTGGGTGTCCTGATGATTAGGGATGGTAAGGTGAAAAAGAATAAGCCGAAAACTTGAGGAAAAGGAAAAGGCAAGTCAATTACTAATAAGAAAAATCCACCACCTCCCAAGAAAAAAAACCCAGCGAAAGACACCGAATGTTTCCACTGTGTAAAGGTTGTCCATTGGAGGAGGAACTGTCCTTCCTACCTATCTGAGTTGAGAAAAGGCAAAGCTGTCTAGACCAGCAAATCAGGTATATTTCATATATGGTTATATACTTTTTCTAGTAATTCATGGATTTTTGATACTGGTTGTGGTACTCACATCTGTAACAATATGCAGGGAATGAGAAGAAGTAAGAGACTGAAGAACAACACACTAGACTTAAGAGTGGGTAATGGGGCTCGAGCTGCTGTCAAAGATATTGGCACCTATGAGCTTACTCTACCTAGTGGTTTTATTGTTTTGTTGGAACAATATCATTATGCTCCCAGTATTACGAGCAATGTAATTTCAGTTTCTCTTTTGAAAGATGTTGGTTTTGAACTTACTTTTACGCACCTTGGTATTTCAGTTTCTAAGAATAATGTATTTTTTTAATGATATTCCACGTGATGGTATTTTTGAAATTGATATGCATGGTGTGATTTCAAATAATAATTCTGTGTATACCTGTACTGCCAAACGAGTCAAGCAAGACTTGAATAATACCTATCTATGGCATTGTCGTCTTGATAATATAAACAAACAACGCATTTCAAAACTCCAATCTGATGGGCTTTTGGAATCAACTGGCTATGAGTCATTTAATGTATGCGAGTCATGTTTATGTGGTAAGATGACAAAGGCTCCTTTCTCCGGCTTAGGTGAAAGAGCTAAAGATCTTTTAGGACTAATACATACTGATGTGTGTGGCCCTTTTAGAACTGTCTCTAGAAATGGTGAATCATACTTCGTTACATTTACTGATGATTATAATAGATATGGTTATGTTTACTTGCTGAAACATAAACATGAAGTTTTTGAAACATTCAAAATCTTCCAAAATAAAGTAGAGAATCAACTTGGAAAGACCATTAAAGCCCTTCGCTCTGATCGGGGAGGGGAATATATGAGTCAAGAGTTTTTGGACCACCCGAAGAATCGTGGGATTGTCTCACAGTTCACTCCACCTTACACACCACAGCACAATGGTGTGTCTGAATGAAGGAATCAAACTTTACTTGATATGGTTCGATCTATGATGAGTCTAACTACTCTACCGATGTCTTTTTGGGGTTACGCATTGTGACAACCCGGAAATTTCTGACCAAATTTAAACTTAATCTTTATATGTTTCCGACACGATAAGCAAAGTCTGTAAGGTTGAGTCTCAAAGAAGTTTTGAACTGTTTATATATTCAATTGACCTTTGGCCGTGCTCGACGATTCATGAACGTTTATTTGTAAATAGAAATGTATGTATTTAAATATATATATATATATATATATATATATATATATATATATATATATATATATATATATATATATATATATATATATATATATATATATATATATATATATATATATATAATGGTAATTCGAAATATTACAAATTTAGTTATTTGAATTAATTATGTAAAATAAAGTAATATATGAAATATATTACATATAATAATTAAACGATTGTAATACTTGTTTATTGGTTCGATCATTATTAAACAAGTTTAGATATAAGTTTATAAGAATTTAAAAATAAACGTGGTTTCTTTTTTTAAAAAACTCTATTAGTTGTTTGTTTTAATCTTGTGACTTTTATGAATTGTAAATCTCGTGACTATTAACCAACTCAATGATTAATTTGAATGTGAAAGCAAAACTATTTTTGTTAAATCATCATCATTACCCTTGTTTTATATCATCTATAATCATTATCATTATCGATGACAAATGGCTATCTTTTTGTATCAATTATAATTGTTTTATTGATAAGAATTTGCATAAACACTAAACAAAAATATAAATTAACCAAAAGCATAAATTAATATGTTGAATGTATATATGCAACTGAGGTTACTACTCTGTTTATTATTTTTTTTTCATCTTTTGTATTTTCTTTTCTTCTATGAAAAAAGGATTACTAACTATTAATATTAAATCATATCATGTTTATATATAAATAAAACTATATGTGTATTTACTATCATAAAATTTGATGTTAACCCAAAACCACCTAGATGTGGAAATCGAACTTTTCAAATCCTAGTTGTGTTTGATACTTTAAAATAACACGTACATATACATATATCCAATAATAGAAAACCCACTCAACCATCATGATCACCCACTACAACTTTTAGTTCTTGTTTCCATATGATCCAAATTCATGATCAACCAAATTCGTACAACCAATTCGTTTTCTGTAACACCCCAGCTTAACATGACCACAATATTGTCCGCTTTGACCGCAGGCGCACGGCTTTTTCTTGGCGACCACACACAAGAAGCACTTTCCCAGGAGGTCACCCAACCTAGTAGTGCTCTTGCCCGAGCACGCTTAACTGCAGCGTACTCACACATCTGCTCTGCCTGTGATCCCAAAACGCGTTGTGTCATTTAAGCATGAGTATTACCTTATAATCCCATGATCACTCATGTTCGTGGGCGATGTGGGATTTGCCTAGGGTGTTACATTCACCCCCCCTAGGGACTCATCGTCCTTGATGAGGTTTGCCCCACCACCCCCAACGGCACATGAGTGGCTCTGATACCATTCGTCATATGTGGGGACAACCCCCGTCTTACCCAGTGCCTTCCCAGCTAACCACCTGGTGACCACTGAGTGTATCTCAGATACTGATTTTAGGGTCTGCCTCTCTGCTACTGCCAACCCTCGTAAGGGATCGCAAGGAGTAAGAGCCAATGCTTCGTCACATGTAACACTGTGAGAACCTCCTTTACGACTAACCCGCCACACATGGACGGCGTTATACCAGCTCTGATGCCATTCTATAACACCCCAGCTTAACATGACCACAATATTGTCCGCTTTGCCCGCAGGCGCACGGCTTTTTCTTGGCGACCACACACAAGAAGCACTTTCCTAGGAGGTCACCCAACCTAGTAGTGCTCTTGTCCAAGCACGCTTAACTGCAGCGTACTCACACATCTGCTCTGCCTGTGATCCCAAAACGCGTTGTGTCATTTAAGCGTGAGTATTACCTTATAATCCCATGATCACTCATGTTCGTGGGCGATGTGGGATTTGCCTAGGGTGTTACATTTTCTTATCTCTATTTTTGTTGCCACTAACAATATATATATATATATATATATATATATATATATATATATATATATATATATATATATATATATATATATATATATATATATATATATATATCAAACATACATACATTATGAAAAATACATATTAATACACTTACTTATCTTTATATTACTCATTTTCCTTTTAAAATTGAGTGCAGATCAAACACTAAGACCCATCGAACAAAACCATTAAAATCACCCCTATCATCTTCAATCAATCCACCATCTATCATCTATTCTATTTTCTATTTGACTAACAACTCAAAAGCAATCAACCATCACTATCTATTTACTTCTATTTCTACCTGTACGATTTTGTTCCTAATCAACACCCACTTTTTTTGTTTCTTCCATATTTTTCAATGGATACACATGTTACTAGTCTATTTTTTTTTTTTGTTAGCTATCTACATCCCCTTTATGTAAGATTTTGTTTCCAATCAGCATCATTCCAACACCAATAATCAAATTTCTCTATATCTACTTACATACACACGAATATGATTAACCGAAAACAATTAAACTCACCACCACCTGAAACCATTCAAGTCAACCACCTTGTTTTCCTCTTCCTTTCTTCTACGTGACCACCGAGCCGTCACTCGATCACCAATTCAAAACCACACCATTGTATGTATACGCATGACCATATATCATCATCACCGATCAATGATCCATTAATGTTCGTAGATCACCTGCGAATGTCATGAACCCATCATCAATACAATCTACTATAAATTCTCTAATCATGAAATCATCAAGGGAGCTAGTTACTTCATTCAACATTCCAGTTAGCATATAGTAAGTCTGATATCATTATACATAAATTAGTTACTTCATTTAGGAATGACGAACTCATTCTTCAAGATTCAATACACTTTACACAAATACACAACCTATCAATTATATATTACTTCGTATAATAAAAGCTATTTGTAAAACAAAGACCATTCAATGAAAATAATTTATGAAATAAACAATAATGTTATCTTATAAATATACTCAGTTAAAGTAGAAAACACAAGTACCATCAATGTCTCTAGAACTGATTACCAACTCGTATTCTTCGCAAAGTGCAGCTGCCATTGATCATCATCATTAAACTGTCACTAAACTAATGCATTCTGTTTAATTGTCTGATCACAACAAATCCTCAAACCCTATGAACACTTTGCTCACTGTTTTTACACCTTCAAAGAATACTATCTCAAGCCACCACAACCCTTGTAAACCTCAAACATCACCACCATTTAGATTGTGTTCTGCTGCTGCTATTGAGTTGCTGTCCCGAATGAGAAACAGCCCAAAAACATCACCATTACAAGATCACCAATCACTACTACTGCTATCTATTCTGGTCAACTAGTTCTCACCACCAAAAATTTCCATAACCCATCAACACAATCGTAACTTGTTAATTCTTATCTCTTAATGACAAACCATCAATTATTCAACTGCTAACTTGGTTATTGATGTCCAGTGTACTGCAACTGCTATTATCTTTTCCTGTTTCGAACGAAATCATCAAACCCGCTAAGAACCCTATTAATTATTGCTCTAATTCGATAAAATAAGCACACAAGACATATAAAAAGATTTAAAGAAATTAATAAAATAACAATTAATCGATTACCTACTTAATTGAATTAATGGATCGAATACTTGATCGATTGATGACGAACATCGATGATAATGAAGATTGCCATTGATGAAATCGATAAATTACTAAATCTTGATGATTGCAGCTCGATTGATTGTTGGATTTATGAATCGAAGAAATCTGGAGCCGTATATATTTTTCCTTCCTGAGTGCTGGTTATGCTTTGCACGATCTGTTTCTCGATCTGTTTGAGTCACCAACAAAACCGATCCACTACTTATTATCAAATTATTATTATTATTATTATTATTATTATTATTATTATTATTATTATTATTATTATTATTATTATTATTATTATTATTATTATTATTATTATTATTACTATTATTATTATAAACTTTAAAGATGATATTATGATATTAATAAATAAGAAGTTAATATAATATGATTATGGAACAAATTTGATATAATTCTTAATTACAAATATATTTTTAGTATGATTATTACATATGTAAAATTTAATATAATTATGATAACTATATCATTATTATAATCATTTTTAACATTTCTGTTAACTTTTTTTATCATTATTATTTTAACATTAAAAATTATTATTTTTAACATTATTATTGCTACTATCATTAATTGTATTACTAATATTACCACTAGTATTATTATTATTAGTACAACAATTATTATTCATATAAAATATAATTATTACAGTTAACATAAAAATAACTAATATTACAAAGTACCATGTTTTAATATATTAACAAATATATTATAACATTAATTAAATTACATATATATATCATATATATAAAATAACCTATTATAAGTATTAATATAATTGTATATAAGAATATTAATCTCAATACATAAAAATATATATACAGTTGTTTGATTACGATTATGTGTTTTAATATATACATAAATGATATAGGTTCGTGAATCCAAGGCCAACCCTGCATTGTTCGATATAGTTATATGTATTTTTACTACAAAATACATTAGGTGAGTTCATTTGATTCCCTTTTACTCTTTACATTTTCGGGACTGAGAATACATGCGCTACTTTTACAACTGCTTTATTAAATGCTTTTGAAATACATTTTGAACTGCGAATATATGAAATGCTTTTATAAATGTTTGACGAGATAGACACAAGCAAAACAATCCTCGAATGAATTATGTGGACGTAATAATTGCCACCATCGAATTATGTGGACGTGATAATTGCCACAATTGATATGAATATTTTTCCCCTGATTATTATTGCTTGGTAACCTAAGAATTAGGGAACATCACTAATTTTGAGAATTAGTGCACGCCTAATTGACGCGAATCCTAAAGGTAGCTACCGGGTTTAACACCCCCACCCAGAATGTTCACTAGACGGAATGGCTAGTGGGCGTGGTGTTTAGTACTTCGAAGTTTATATGATTATTATACATACGAGATGTTCTGTTTTGGGGATATTATTATGTGCATTATATGTTAAGGTCGGTTACCAAGCCAAGCTATGAAAGCAATGAAAAGTGAATGTTATGTATCGAGAGAATGATTTTATACACAGGTTATGTGTATGATATTTTTGTGCACGAAATATGTGTACGGTTACTAAGATTTATGAAAAAGGATTTCGTACACGAGAAATGTGTACTGTATTTAAAAGATATCGCATGTACATTACATGTGGGTATAGGATTCGGGTCCATTTGTACCATGTAGCATTTAAATCTTGTGGTCTATCAAAATGATGAATTTTATTGTTTTATGATAAACTTATAAACTCACCAACCTTTTGGTTGACACTTGAAAGCATGTTTATTCTCAGGTATGAAAGAAATCTTCTGCTGTGCATTTGCTCATTTTAAAGACATTATTTGGAGTCGATCATCGCAATGGAACCAGATGTTGGTGACTTCGTCCAGATGGATTAGGACGGGGTATGACACGCATTAGAGTCTGCTGCACGCATACTCAATATGATTCCAACCAAGAAGGTAGAAAAGACACCATATGAGTTATGGCATGGAAAGAGTCCTAAGTTGTCTTATTTGAAAGTTTGGAGTTGTGAAGCGTATGTGAAACGTGACACTTCAAATAAGTTAGAACCCAGAGGTATCAAATGTCACTTTGTGGGATACCCAAAGGAAACAATTTGTTACTACTTTTACTACCAAGTTGAAAACAAAGTGTTTACTGCTCGGTTTGCTGAATTCTTTGAAAGAGATCTTCTATTACAAGAAGTCAGTGGGAGTAAAGTAGATCTTGAAGAAATTCAAGAATCACAAAGTAACATACCTTCTGAAGGTACTAGCCAACCTCACGTTGAAGCTGAACACATTGTTGGTAAGCCAGAACGTGTTGCACCTATACTTCGTAGATCTAGTAGAACTCCTCATCAACCTAAAAGGTTAAATCTTCTAATTAATTCAGATGAACCTCATCTAGGGGATTATGATGAACCCTCTAGCTACGGTGAAGCCATGTCAGATCTAAAATTTGACAAATGATGAGATGCTATAAAGGCAGAGATGCAATTCATGAAAGATAATCAAGTATAGGACTTAATTGATCTTCCACCAAATTGCAAGACAGTGGGGAGTAAATGGGCCTTCAAGAAGAAGGCTGACATGAACGGTAATGTAAACACTTTTAAGGCTCGATTGTGGCAAAAGGTTATACTCAAACTCAAGGAATTGATTATGAGGAAACTTTTTCACCAGTCGTGAGCATTAAATCAATTAGGATACTTATTGCCATAGCTGCTTTTCATGATTATGAAATATGGTAAATGGATGTCAAAACCGCTTTTCTAAATGGCGACCTAAGCGAGGACGTATATATGGTTCAGCCGGAAGGGTTTGTGAATCCTAAGCATCCTACTAAAGTATGCAAACTTCTAAAATCCATTTATGGATTAAAGCAAGCATCCAGGAGCTGAAATCTTAAGTTTGATCAGAAAATCAAAGAGTTTGGTTTTTCTCAAAACCAAGATGAGCCCCGTGTTTACATTAGAGCTAGAGGGAGCAGAGTTGTCTTTTTGATCTTGTATGTTGATGACATACTACTTATTGGAAATGACATTCCAACTTTGCAAGATGTCAAATATTGGCTTAAAAAATGTTTTGCCATGAAAGATCTTGGAGAAGCTAAGTATATTCTAGGAATCAGGATCTATTGAAATAGATCTAAAAGGCTTATTGGTTTGAGTTAAAGTACATACATTGAAAAAATCTTACGAAGATTTAACATGCAAAACTCCAAGCGCGGAGCATTGCCCATGCAAAAGTGCATAACCTTGAGCAAGTCTCAAAGTCTTATCACACCTGATGAGATAAGATGAATGAAATGTGTTCCGTATGCTTCGGCTATAGGATCCATTATGTATGCTATGTTATGTACTGGACCTGATGTCTCGTTAGCCTTGAGTTTGATGAGTCGTTATCAACAGAATCCAGGTGAAGAACATTGGATTGCTGTTAAGAGCATTCTTAAGTATTTGCGGAGAACTAAAGATATGTTCTTGGTTTACGGTGGTTTGGATGAAGATTTAAGTATTAGATGTTATACAGATGCTAGTTTCCAAATAAATTAAGATGATTCTCGATCCCAGTTAGGGTATGTCTTTGTCATGAATGGCGGGGCAGTTGACTGGAGGAGCTCGAAACAGAGCACAGTTGCACAGTCTACAATGAAAGCAGAATACATTGCTGCCTCAGAAGCTGCTGAAGAAGCTGTATGGATTAGGAAGTTTATTGTTGAACTCGGAGTAGTTCCCAGCATTGAATCCCCTATGGAAATGTACTGTGATAATTCAAGTGCTATTATACTTGCGAAAGAATCACGTGTACGTAAAGGTAGCAGACACATTCTTTGAAAGTTTGACTACATTCAAGAAGTCGTTGAGAGTAATGATATTAGTATTCTTAAGGTTCATATAGATGATAATGTGGCTGACCCGTTCACGAAGTCCATGACACACAACAAGCATGATGATCGTGCTAGTAGTATTGGACTTCGTTATGCTGCTGATCTTTTTAATTTGTAATTTAGTATTTGGATATTTTTGGAACATTACGCAGTTTTATCTTAATGAATTGATATATAGTTGGTATGATCGTTTTCATTTATATCACTGTGTTCTATATTAGCATGTAATTGTTGATTATTCAAAATCTCCATAATCGATCATGTTATGGGAATAACATGAATTAAGATTAATATGAAGTTTTGGTTATATTTATTGATTAACATGAATTAAGATTAATACGAAGTTTTGGTTATATTTATTGATGATAAATAGTTAACTTGTAGAGACCAAAATTCATATGTATTCATTGATGATGGATATTAGAATGACCCCATCCGAGATGTCACTACATGGATCGTTGTCAGTAGTGAATCTTTTAGTGATTATGTCTTTATATCCTTAGACTTGAGATGCACGCCATTTTTGATGTGTGGAACATTGTACTTTGATATGGTTAAACGCTGTCCTGAATAAGGATGTAATAAAGGCTGTTATTTGGTATAATGTAAAGCTCGTGACAGATACGTGTATGCAATATAGGATTTGTTCCTTCGAAATGTTTGGAGTTAGATATTTTTGAGCTCCTCGATGAATGAATAAGATATTTATGTGGCCGTATCCAGATGTAATTAAGATGATACTTAATTAATTTGGTGATCTAATTCAGTTCTAAGATTGAGAAATATAATTGTAAACAAATGACAATGACCGATGATCCATATCTCAAGTTTAACTAAAGTATCTGAAACAAAAGGACGAATTACATTTAACACTTACTATAATTAGTTCTGAGAAACTACTCTCACATGAGTTTAAGGACAATGGCCTGTTGCTAGACGGTATCTATTGTTTATATAGTTACTTGGTGTTGTGCCATGCACAAGTGGGAGTTTGTAGGATTAATGTGCAAGGTACAACATATAACTATATGGCTAAATTCATTTGAGCCTTCGGGGTCACACATATATACACCTAGATGTTATATATACATATATATATATACATATATATATATATATATACATATATATATATATACATACATATATATATATACATACATATATATATATATATATACATATATATATATATATATATATATATATATATATATATATATATATATATATATATATATATATATATATATATATATATATATATGATGTATATATATTAACTCAAGTAACGAAACATATTAAAATATGTAGTAAGAATAATTAGTTAATTAATTAATTAAATGATTAACTAATTAAATGAAAATTAATTACTTGGTGAATACGCAGAACGTAGGAAACAAGAATTGGAAAGGACATAGAATTGGAATCAAATTTTTACAAATCTTTTGTAGATCTTTCACCATCAACTTTTGGTGTCGGTTAACCTTATTTTAAATAGATTGGCCTTTTGTCATTTGTAAAATGACGAGAAAAAGAAGCAAATTAATATCTCAAAATATTTGATATGCCTACGAAAAGATAAACCGCAACCTTTTGTCATTGTTTACTGCGCAGAAATCGAAACAATAACTCTTCATCTTTTCGACAAACAAGAATTACATACTTCATATTAGTATTTATTATTTATTATAATAATTTGATTATTATAATAAGTTACTTGGGTTGGACTAGCATCCATTGATGTCGCTTGAAAGTGTAGTGAACTATCCAAAGAGACGATCATACTCTTTAATCGTAGGTTTCTCTCCGTTCATCAGTTTCTTCAAGAAAGGTATACCATTAACTCATCTTATGATTTAATATTCATGACAATTATTATGGTGTAACTGGATCTCACTAGGATAAATTAATCGTGTGCATGTTTCATTAAATATATAAACATTTAATCTTGTAAATGTTTTATGAAATAATAAAAGATTATTAGTTTAACTATCCGCCTGTGCTAATCTGAATTTTTAAAAGTACACACGATTTCCATCACCTATCTCTGTTGAGCATCTATGATAAATGGTTTCATCGAGATAGGTGTACTGTATTTAAAAACATTGCATGGTATCTTACATGTGGGTATAGGATACGGACCCATTTGTGCCCAACATTTAAACCTTGTGGTCTATCAAAATTACTGAATTTTACTGTTTATGATAAACCTATGAACTCACCAACCTTTTGGTTGACACTTTTAAAACATGTTTATTCTCAGGTATTAAAGGAATCTTCCGCTGTGCATTTGCTCATTTTAAAGATATTACATGGAGTCGTTCATGCATATTTCAAAAGACGTTGCATTCAAGTCATTGAGTTCAAAAAGATTTTTATGACACATTAGTCATTCACATTATGGGAATCATATATCATTTGTATAAAAAAGGTTATATTTTGAAAAGAGTTTGTCATTTAATAGAATGCAATGTTTGTAAAACGTATCATATTGAGGTCAGTACCTCGCAATGGGACCAGATATTGAAGCGTTCGTCCAGGTGGATTAGGACGGGACTTTACAGTTGGTATCAGTGCTGGTATAACCGCATCTAGTTATGGCGGGTTAGTCGTAAAGGAGGTTCTCACAGTATGACCTGTGGCGAAGCATTGACTCTTACTCCTTACGATCCCTGACGAGGGTTGGCAGAAGCCGAGAGGCGAGCCCTAAAATTAGTATCTGAGGTACACTCAGTGGTCGCCGGATATTTAAGGCACTGGGTGGGACGGTGGTTGTCCCTAACTGTTTTTACAGTTGGTATCAGAGCTGTGGTCTTAGCGAATGATGTGTGCGAGGTGTACTAGGAAATAGTATTATTTTTATAACGAAATACTATTAAACATGATACAATTTTACACAAGATATTTGTTTATTTATAGAATGGATATACCTAAACCTTGCTACAACACTTATAGGCAGTGTACCTAATCGTACAGTAGTGTAGTTTTTAGTAAGTCCGGTTCGTTCCACAGGGATACACTTAAACAAGCTTAACGCTATATTAGTTTAACTTATAAAAATACAAATATATATATAAGTGATATTATTATTATAAAAGGGGATTTTTACTGTTTAATGACCGGTTTGTTGATTTTTAAAACTTTAGTCGCAGTTAAAACCTAATGTAAAATATTAAAAATAAATATAACTAAATTTAAAGCGTAAAGTAAATAACGATAATGAAATTGCGATAAATAAAAGTGCGATAAAATAAAATTGCGATAATTAAAGAGTACGATAATTAAAAGTGCAATTAAATATAATGACAATAAATAAAAGTGCGATAATTAAAAGTGCAATTAAATATGAAATAAAAGAATTATGCTTATTTAAACTTCCATAATCATGATGTTTGACGTGTTGATTTTTAGTTTATTCCCATGGGTTAATTGTCCTTTGTCCTGGATTATTCGATATGTCCATACGGATTTGTCCATAATAGTCCATCAGGCATAAATATAAAGTGCGAAAGTCTTTGCCAAATTATTCTTATTCCCGAAGTCAAATATTCTAACTAATTGGGGATTCGAATTGTAACAAGGTCTTAATACTTTGTTTAATGAATACACCAGGTTATCGACTGCGTGTAAACCAAGGTTTTACACCTTTGTTAACAATTATACCAATTACCCTTGAATGTAATCCACCCCTGTTTTAACAAGTCTACTAACTATTAATCCAGTTCCGTGTCCGGTAAAATGAACAATTATTGGTATTTATAGATATCCCGCCCACCGTGCCCAGTCAAGCGTATGTGGTTATATATAAATACGTCAAATTATAAGTCTATATATTAAATTAACGAGGTATCATTTAGTTAATATAAAGCCCATTAATAGCCCATAGTCTAATTTCCACAAGTGTCGTTCTTTTGTCCAAACCCCAATTATGGTATAAAGCCCAATTACCCAATCTTAATATTTTTAGTCCAACATCATGATTACTTCGGTATTAAATAAGCATAATAATAACTTAGCTACGAAACATTAATTTAAAAATAACATTAACCATAACTTACAGTGATTAAAAATAGCGTAGCGTTACACGGACAGAATTTTGACTTACACCCTTACAACATTCGCTAACATACCCTTATTATTAGAATTTAAAATTAAAATTAAAATTATAATATATATATATATTTTATGTATGATAGAAAGGAAAGAAAAAGATGTGTTTAACATCGATCAAAACTGCGAAATTTATAGGCATGTGGGCTGGAAAAGTGAGCCATGCGATCGCATGGCTTTTGTGCCTCCAGGCCATGCGATCGCATGGGGGTAGGTACCAGCTCACATATTTTTATTTTCAAGCTTGTCGACGTTTTAATATATAAATATAATATATAAATAATTATAAGAATTATTTAAATATTATATTATATTTATGTGCATAGTTGACTTGTAATTTTTAGTCCGTTGCGTCGAGCGTTGAGAGTTGACTTTGGTCCCGGTTCCGGATTTTCGAACGTCCTTGCGTACAATTTAATATCTTGTATTTTGCGTTTCGCGTCCTGTACTCTTGTAATTTTGAGACGTTTCTCACCAATAATTTGAACCACTTTGATTGTATTTTGTACTTTTGAGCTTTTTGGTCGTTTGCGTCTTCAATTCATCGAATCTGTCTTTTGTCTTCACCTTTTATTATTTAAACGAATATCACTTGTAAATAGAACAATTGCAACTAAAAGCTTGTCTTTCTTGAGGGATAATGCTATAAAATATATGTTCGTTTTTAGCATTATCAAATATTCCCACACTTGAGCGTTGCTTGTCCTCAAGCAATATAGTTTTGAAATAAAAATACTAGAATCGCTTCTTTATTCTTCACACTTTGTACATCAGTGATTTCTATACGGCGGTATAAACAATGGTAGTAACGATGTGGTTTACAGTCCCACATGACTATAAAAATTTAGATCCTTAAGGAAATTGGATCTTTATGAAAATATTTGATCTTTTGAAAATTAAATCTAGCTTTTACCCTAGATAAGTTTTCCGGAATAACCCTTCACCGGTGTTTGCGAAATGTTTTTGTGGGTTTGATGGGTTTCAGATTTGAAAATTTTAGCTCAAAACTTGTGGTTTTGTGTCACCCACTTGCTAACCTTGTATTAGAAAAGCAACACATCCAGTATACTTGTTCCGTATATTACCTTTCGGTAAACTACCTTCCGGTTGTAAAGGAAAGCGTTGAACAAGCAACTGTTAAGGCAATGTCCCCTGACATGTTTTTAATTATGGTCTATAATGTGTCGGATGCAATTACTATCCTTGGTAGGAGCAATAGTAAAGCTCACCCTTATAATTTTTCTTCGGTCTGGCATAAGGTCCTGTCTTTGACCATGCTATGCAACCACCGTTCTTACGGTTGACACCCGATTTTGGTTCAGGTGACCTAATGAATAACAGGTGAATTCCTAGGATTTTACGTTCAATGGTAATGAACGCATTAAAAATGGGTTTTCAGAAAACAAATCGGTTTGTAATTTTGATCAAACTATTTTCTCGTTCAAGCTCGAGTTTTGATATCATCGAATTCCATGAGTTTGTAATTCTCAATCTTTAAGGTCAATCTCTAGGATTGAGTAATATCAGGCTTAAAAGCTGATTTTTGATTTTTAAGGAGATTATCCTTTCTGGGGATCTGGTTCATTAGTCTTATCCAGCTAATTTGCACGGCGTCCTCTCCATTTTACAAGACAGATCCTCTCATGGTTAGGATAAGTCTGACCACTTGGCGACCCTGTTTGATGCTGAGGTCCGTGGATTTCCTGCTGATTTTAGTGATGACTTTTCTAGATTTTTCGTCAACCTACAGCTGGTCTGGACGACAACTTCATGACCTAAATCAAGAAGCGTGTGTCTTTTTCGGAAGACTTTACTTCCTTTTAATGATGGAATTGATTCATCGTGTAGATCCATCTTTCTTTCAAATGTATTACAGTAAATTGGGTAAAACTGTTTAGATTAGTCTAAAGCAAAAGTATCTTTAGTTATTTGTTACAAAAATATGTGACTTATGTTTTAAATAACTTGGTAAAGTTTTCCCACACTTGGCTTTTATTTTCCTTTCTTTGCCTTTTTATTGTCCTCTATTCCATTTTAAATGAATTTTAACATTTTGGTTTGTTTCTCAATTTATGTCCTTTCCGAGATAACAATAATTTCGGTGTTAACACCTAGTTTTATCGTTCATAAATATGTATAAACATGATTTTGAATTCATTTATTTGAAAATTTTGAAAAATTTTACTAGAATTGGGTAGTCAGTATATAAGACTAGGGTTGTTCTTTATTATCAGAGAGCACTAGATTCTAATACAACTACTGCGTTACTAATATTTTTAATGGTAACCAAGTGTAAAAAAAAATTTTTTTTTTTTTTAAAAAAATCCGAAAGAATTTAACCCCTTCCCACACTTAAGATCTTGCAATGCCCTCATTTGCAAGAAATCAGTAACAATTTAAATTATTGAGGGTGATTAGCGTAGAAAAATGATTAAAATTTACCAAAGTTTCCAAATATATTGGCGTTTGTTTGTTGAATGATAAATGATGCACATCATTTGTTCATTCCGTTTGTTGTTTCATCACATTTATTTTGCATCTTGTCGTCAAAATTAGTAGCTTTTGCTGAACTTAATACCAGTCTTTGAAAATTCATTGTTTTACCCTGTTGTGTACATAAGATAAACTGCAAACATATATACATATTTTTGAAGTTTGGTATATTACCCCACATTCAAAAATTATTAAAATATAATAATAAAAGTTAGAAAATTATAAAAACTAATACAATACCAACATAAGTATTAAATATAGCAACATTACAAATAAATAAGATAAATAAGACTAAGTAAACTAGGGTTGATTCTGAAACCAGTAGGGGTTCCATGGTTCAGTGTATCTATCTTGATATGCTTGAAATGGGTCATAGGTAGGAAAAGGTGGTCTCGTATCCTCGGTCCACGGAGGAAAATGGACTGGCTCAGTAGGAATCTAGGTTCTACCTTGGGAGGCTAAATAGGCTTTGATATATTCTTGATGATATTGCCAAGCCTGATACTCTTGTTGCATAGCCCGTTGGTATTCAGTTTGGGACATTATTCTTTGTATATCGGTCATTTGGTTTCCTCTTCCCACATTACCTTGTTGTTGACCTCTTTCTACCTGTGGATGATTCTCTTGATATGGAAGTGCAACATTATTTCTTTTCAACAAAACCTTTGCATCAGCATATACCCGCATATCAATCCGATCACGAGGAATGGGTACTTGTACTAACTCCCTCCCCGAGTAATATCCACACCGAGGTACTCGGCAATTAAAGTCACAAAAATACCACCTCTTATAATACTATTGTTTCACATTCCCTTTATCATATCCGACAAATAATAGCCCACACAATAAGGAATATTTACAAAGCTCTGTGGGTCTCTAATACACATTAGATAAAATAAATCATCTTCAGTCACTTTATCTTTATTTCTACCCCTTTGTGTAATAGAGTTGGAAATGAATCTATGGATTACCCTAAGCTCAGCTCTATGTATATCAGTATAAGAATAATGACCTCCACGAAAACGATTATGACTAGTCATTATACTCCACAACTCATTCTTATCAAAATCATAATCAACCCTTCTACCATTACTTATTAACTGTCTATAATCATTAGTTAATAATTCTTCAGCCGTATAAATACACAAAGCTTCAGCCATATCTAATAAAGACATACGGCGCATCACACTTCCTAATAGAAATCTAATAAAACTTCTATCCGTTAAACTAGTTACTTCATCATTTAGTTCAATAGTACTTGTTAACTCAACGCACCATTCCTTATACACAGGTCTACGTATAGTGAATAGATTAATCCAATCATTGAAAGTAGAATTACCATACCTTTGTGTAAGTAATCCTCTTATTGGCTCGGCCAATCCTACTGTCTCTAATGGTGCCCAATCTATTACCCTGGACACTTCAACATCTTTGGGATAAATGATGTTATGCGAGGTGTATATAAAATAGCTTTAAATTTCAGCAGGAAATACTATTAAATACGATACAATTTTACACAAGATATTTATTTATTTAGAGAATGGATATACTTAAACCTTGCTACAACACTTATAGGCAGTGTACCTAATCGTACAGTAGTGTAGTTTTTAGTAAGTCCGGTTCGTTCCACATGGAAAATCTTTAAACAAAGCTTAACGCTATATTAGTTTACTTTTACAAATATATATATAAGTAATATTATTATTATAAAGGGGGGTTTTTACTGTTTAATGACCGGTTTGTCGATTTTAAAACTTTAGTCGCAGTTAAAACCAAATGTAAAATAATAAATAAATACAAGACTTAATTAAAAGCGTAAAGTAAATAACGATAATGAAATTGCGAATAATAAAAGTGCGATAAAATAAACTTGCGATAATTAAAAAGTACGATAATTAAAAGTGCAATTAAATACAATAACAATAAAAATGCGATATTTAGAAGTGCAATTAAATATAAAATAAAGGAAATTAAATATGAAATAAAAGAATTATGCTTATTTAAACTTCCGTAATCATGATGTTTGACGTGTTGATTTTAGTTTTATGCCCATGGGTTAATTGTCCTTTGTCCTGGATTATTTAATATGTCCGTCTGGTTTTTGTCAATAACAGTCCATCAGTCATAAATATAAAGTGCGAGTGTCCTCGTCAAATTATCCTTATACCCGAAGTTAAATATTCCAACTAATTGGGGACTTAAACAGTAACAAGATTTTAATACTTTGTTTAATAATTACACCAGGATGTCGACTGAGTGTAACCCAAGGTTTTAATATTTTGTTATCAATTATACCAAGTGTCCTTGTACATAATTTCACCCCTGTTTTAATTATTCTAGTGGCTATTAATCCATTCCCGTGTCCGGTTAAATGAACGATTATTCATACATATAAATACCCCGCCCATCGTGTCCGATTGAGTGTATATGGTAATTTATAGGGACGCCCAATTGTAAATCTTTATATTAACATTAACAAACTATCATTTAGTTAAACAAATATAAAGCCCATTAATAGCCCATAGTCTAATTTCCACAAGTGTCGTTCTTTTGTCCAAACCCCAATTATGGTACAAAGCCCAATTACCCAATTTTAATAATTAGCCCAACATCATGATTACTTCGGATTAAATAAGCATAATAATAACTTAGCTACGAGACATTAAATTAAAAAGGTTGAACATAACTTACAATAGCGTAGCGTTACACGGACAGAATTTTGACTTACACCCTTACAACATTTGCTAACATACCCTTATTATTAGGATTTAAAATTAAAATTAAAATTAAAATATAAATTATATATATATATATATTTACGTATATATTGAGAGAGAGATAGATTATGGATATTAAACTCCGCGACTCGCGACAACTTTTGCCTTCAAACTCCGCGAGTCGCGGAGTTTGAAAATACAGCTCACCCTCCTTTGGCTTCTTTCTTACCGACGATTTATAAATATATTATAATATATATATTAATGTTAAGAATTAATTATATATTATATTATATTTATGTGCATAGTTGACTCGTAATTTTTAGTCCATTGCGTCGAGCGTTGAGAGTTGACTCATGTCCCGGTTCCGGAGTTTCGAACGTCCTTGCATACAATTTAATATCTTGTACTTTGCGTTTTGAATCTTGTACTCTTGTAATTTCGAGACGTTTCTTATCAATAATTGGAACCTCTTTGATTGTATTTTGTACTTTTGAGCTTTTTGGTAGTTTGCGTCTTCAATTCGTCGAATCTGTCTTTTGTCTTCACCTTTTATTATTCAAACGAATATCACTTTTAAATAGAACAATTGCAACTAAAAGCTTGTCTTTCTTGAGGAATAATGCTATGAAATATATGTTCGTTTTTAGCATTATCAATAAAGAATGCTCAAGTTCCTCTGATATTTTGGATAATCTATCCAAAATCTGTCAAATCGTAAGTTAGGGTGTAGATTTGATTCAACTGATTGTGACAATGAAATTAAAGGATGCGGTTGATTCTGTTTGTATTGTTCACTGAGATCTTGATCCTCGTCACTTTCATTATAAGTATTCAAATTTTGTGGCGCGGATGAAGATTCACCTCGTTCATTCTGCTAAACACATTAAACAAAAAGGAATTGTGTATCCAAAAATGCATTGGTATTAGCAAAATAACAATTAAAAATAACTAACATGACATGTTTAATTAGAATCAAATTTATACACATTTTCATATTTTTATCAATTCTATACTTTTTTAAATAAACAAATATGAGGTGTATATAATGTTCATTAGTATGTAACATCTAAAACATGTCAAAAAGAGTCATTATAACAATTAAACGAGTTCCAATTGACATTCATATCAAATTAAGCAAGTTCATTCAATTTTTTACTTAAAAAGTCAACAAATTTCTTCAAAATTCATGTTTGTAATCAAATTTTGGATCAATTAACACTTCAAACATGTTACACTACTTAATTTATCATCAATTCATAACAAAAATCGACCATAACTCGTTTATATCAAAAAGCCCCAAATTGCTCAAGAACACAAATCCTAGATTCCTAAAAATTTTGAAGTTTTTTTTTTTTTTTTTGCTTCAAATCATGTTAAATAGCATCAATCTAGGTTATACATGCATAATATATCATCAATTTAACTCTAATTACACTAGAAATTAACAAAATCAAACTAGGTAAATTTAGCTCAAGAACACTAAAAATTCGAATTTAAGAGTGTTAGGGGTGTAGGAATTACCATTCTTCTTGAAAGGGATCTAGGTAGGAATCTCCGCATCAATTTTTAGCAACAAATTTGATGAAAAACGGTGCAAAATGGCGATTTGTGTGTGTTTTTTCGTGGGTTTTTTGCAGAATATTTGTGTGGTGTGTGTGTATAAAACTGGTCTGTCGACCAGTTTATCCTTTCTGGGTTTTGGTTGCTACGCGATCTCGAAGGTGTATACCTTTCGAGCTTCGCGATCTCGAAGCTCCTTTTTTTTTTTTTTGAAAAATCTTATACTAATAAAACATATAATTAATTAAAAATTAAAATTTTGTTTCTTTTTAGGATGAGGGCGTTTCGGATCGTTGTCCTAGTCCGTCCCTCGACAAAATTTTAAAATATGTCAATTCAAAGCTCAGTTTTAAAAGCAAAGATTTTTGGGTTTTTTAAATGTTTTTTGCATACTTTAATTCAATAAGATTAAAAATAATGATAATAAAGTTCTCATCCCTCCCTTGGGTAAAGCAATTTCGGTTCAACGACCTAGTCTTCAACTCACGACGAATTTTAAAAATCACATTTTTAATTTAACGAAATAAAGTAAATTTTTGTTTTTAAATTCACACCAAACTTAAATTTAAAATACATAAAATTAAAAATTCATATTAAAAATTCACACCAAACTTAAATTATATTTTTGTTTTTATACATACAAACTTATATTAAAAATATTAATTTTTCAAATATTTACAAATTGAAATATATTGATTTTAAAAAGGTTCACAATATTAATTAAATTTTTAAATATTAATTTTAAAAACATGGTAAAAATTAAAATTAAAAATCTTTTTGGTATTTTATCCCACTTTAATCAATCAAATATTATCAAAAATATACGCCCCTCTTTTCGGTAAAGTAATTTGGGTTTCATAACCTAGTTTAACTCATGACGAATTTTTAAAATATTTTGGGTTGATTAATTAAAGATATTTATACCTTAAGAATAAACGGTAAATTTCGCAGTGATGTAATAAATTTTTGTATGATATCAATCATTTCGGTCGCAAGACCTAATTTTATCGAATACCAATTTAATACTTTATAGCGAACAAATTAGCGTTTATTATCAAAAAGTTAAAAATAAAAATAAAAATGAAAACTGTACATACTTACCTGTGAGATAGATTTCTTAGTGATATGCTCTAGCCCACTCATAAGATAGTCGGATTAATTGGTTTTCCATAGCTACATAGGCGTAACCTCGAGCATTCAACGTTTTTTCTTCTAAATATATGAACGGTCCATCTCTGCATAAAGTAACAAATTCGGTATTGGAATATGTCTGATTCGTCGAACATTTTTCTTCGTGTGACCATTTTCCGAATTTGTGACATCTTTCAAGGTGTCGAGCTCTCCTTTTCGCTGCGAATTTTGATTTTCCTTTACCAAATTGTAACTTATTATTTTCGTTCCTGGATTCTTTTCTTACTCCGTCCAATTTGCCTCTGATTAATTATACTATTTCACTTAGAAGGGTGTCATTATTACGTTTAGTGATCAAAGCGTGTAGCATTAGACCATGGTTTAATTCACAGGAAGTCTTCATCTCGTAAAACCTAAAAAAATAAAAATTCAGAATGGGGGGAGAAGACTAGTTCTTTAGGGTCTGCTAGGGAAAGACCATTCGGATTCCATTCTCGAGAACTACACGAAAACAGAAAATCTAACTCTAATAGAAATACATATTACCCTAAAAAGATTCGAACCTCCCCACACTTAGTTGAAATTGTGATTAACGTTATTTTCAATTGGATCATCAACAACTTGTATATCTTTGACTTTTACTTCAATCCATTTGTTGATTTCCTCCGTAGCTTTAACAAATTCACTAACATCGCCTTTTCTTTTGGCGATAAATTGGATACTAATCGGTTACATAACTTAAAGTTTCCCTTAATCTTAGCATCGTGAATCCGTTTATAAAGTTTCTTCGTTGAACTGTTAAAAACGGGTTCATCTAATTTCTTATCAATAACGGGGTTTTTTGTGATCGGATCATCATTAAGTGTTTCTTCATCTTCCCCACACTTATGCGTTTTTATTGGTCTAACAGTTTTGGTTGGTGGAGATCTAAACTTTCGATTCACAAAGGTAATCGATTTATCACCATCCCTAAGTGTCATTCTATCTTCTCTTACTTCAATGAATGCCTCGGTGGTTGCTAAAAATGGGCGACCTAAAATTAGAGGAATATCAAGGTTTTCCTCCATATTAATCACTATGAAGTTTGCAACAAAGGTCAAACTTCCCACGTTAACAAGTAAATTATTTGTTATTCCAACCGGGTGTTTAATGGTTTGGTCAAATGATTGAACACCTATTTTGGTTGGTTTTAATTTACCCATACCTAATCTTTTGTATAAGGAAAGAGGCATAATATTTGCACTTGCTCCTAAATCTGCGAGTCCATTATATACAGCACCATCATTAAGCAAGCAAGAAATGATAAATTCACTCGGGTCTCCTGCTTTAGTAAGTTGAGTTGGTTTGTAAACCTTTTTCGGATATTTTTTTCTTGGTTCTTTCACTTCTATTTGAACTTCTTGTTCACATTTTTCTTCATTTCTTGGAATGGGAGGTTTGTATAAGAATTCTTCTTCATCACTCCAATTTGAATTCTCCCTATTTTCCAATTTTGATTTTTCATATGTTGTTGATAACATATTTATGTTTTCATTTTGAAGGTTTTCTTGGGTGGTGAAATTATGATTGACTTCATTGTCAACTTCCATCGGACCATGTATGTAATGTTTAACTCTGTGACCATTAACTTTAAATTCAATCCCATTTGAATTTATTAATTCTACTATTCCGTATGGAAAAACTCTTTTGACTATGAATGGTCCAGACCATCTTGATTTCAATTTTCCAGGAAATAGCTTGAATCGTGAATTGAAAAGAAGAACTCTGTCTCCTTCTTTAAATTATTTTGAACTTCTGATTCTTTTATCATGCCATTTCTTCGTTCTTTCTTTATAGATTAACGAATTTTCGTATGCTTCATGTCTTAATTCTTCTAATTCGTTTAGTTGACTTAACCGTAGACGTCCAGCTTCATGTAAATCAAGATTACATGTCTTCAAAGCCCAAAATGCTTTGTGTTCAATTTCTACTGGAAGATGACATGCTTTTCCGTAAACAAGTTTAAAAGGTGTGGTTCCAATTGGAGTTTTGTAGGCTGTTCTAAAAGCCCAGAGTGCATCCTCCAATTTAATGGACCATTCCTTCGGATTTGATCCTACGGTTTTCTCTAAAATACGTTTTAAAGCTCGGTTGGTATTTTTAACTTGTCCACTTGTTTGTGGATGATAAGCGGTGGAGATTTTATGAGTTACTCCATATCTTTTGAGAACTTTCTCAAGTTGATTATTACAAAAATGAGTACCCCGATCACTTATTAAAGCTTTCGGTGTTTCAAACCTTGCAAAAAGACGTTTTAAAAAATTGACTACAACTCGTGCATCGTTAGTTGGGAGAGCTTGTACTTCCGCCCATTTAGATACATATTCAATGGCAACGAGAATGTAGAGATTATTATGAGATTTTGGAAATGGACCCATAAAGTCAATACCCCAAATGTCAAATACTTCACATACTTGAATGACATTTTGTGGCATTTCATCACGTTGACTTATTTCTCCGGTCCTTTGACAAGCATCACAGGATTTGCAAAGAAGGTGTGCGTCTTTGAAAATTGTAGGCCAATATAATCCAGCATCGTAAACTTTTCTTGCTGTGAGTTGAGGCCCATAATGCCCTCCTGTTGGTCCTGTGTGACAATGGTTTAAGATTTGACTAGCTTCATCTCCGAATACACATCGGCGTATTATTCCATCGGGACAACTTTTAAACAAATGTGGATCTTCCCAGAAATAGTGTTTTATATCACTAAAGAATTTCTTTCGTTTTTGGTACGATAATCCTTTTTCAAGGAATCCACATACTAAGTAGTTTGCATAGTCTGCAAACCATAGAATTTCATTATAATCTATCTTCAATAGATATTCATCAGGAAAGTTGTCTTGTATGGCCGATTCATTTAGAACTTCTAATTCAGGATTTTCAAGACGAGAAAGATGATCAGCGTCGAGATTTTATGCTCCCTTTTTATCTCGTATTTCAATATCGAACTCTTGTAAGAGTAAGATCCAACGGATTAATCGTGGTTTGGCATCTTGTTTCGAAAATAGGTATCTAAGAGCAGAATGGTCGGTATAGACCACCGTTTTAGCTAGAACAAGATATGAACGAAATTTGTCAAAAGCAAAGACAATAGCAAGAAGTTCTTTTTCAGTAGTTGTGTAATTCGTTTGTGCTCCTTGTAACGTCTTACTAGCATAATATATAGGTTGAAATCATGTTTCAATCCTTTGTCCTAAAACGGCTCCCATTGCAAAATCACTTGTATCGCACATAAGTTCAAACGGTAGATTCCAATTTGGAGTTATCATGATCGGCGCATTAGTGAGTTTTTCTTTAAGTATATTAAAAGATTTGATACATTCATCTGAAAAGATGAATGGAGCATCCTTTTCTAGGAGTTTATTCATAGGAGTGGCAATTTTACAAAAATCTTTTATGAAACGTCGGTAAAAACCGGCATGCCCTAGAAAACTCCTAACTCCTCTAACATTGGTGGGATGTGGAAGTTTAGCAATTACATCTACTTTAGCTCTATCCACTTCAATTCCTTCCTTTGAGATTTTATGTCCAAGAACGATGCCTTCCTTAACCATGAAATGGCATTTCTCCCAATTAAGAACTAGATTTGATTGTTCGCATCTAATAAGCATTCGTTCAAGATTAACTAGACATGATTCAAATGTATCACCGAAGACTGAAAAGTCATCCATGAAAACTTCCATGAATTCTTCTATCATGTCATGAAAAATCGCCATCATGCACCTTTGAAAGGTTGCAGGGGCGTTGCAAAGTCCAAATGGCATGCGTTTGTAAGCAAAAGTACCATAAGGGCACGTGAATGTGGTTTTCTCTTGATCCTCGGGTGCTATTGGAATTTGAAAATATTCGGAAAAACCATCAAGAAAACAATAGTAACTATTTCCGGCTAATCTTTCCAACATTTGATCAATAAAAGGTAAGGGAAAGTGATCTTTTCTGGTGGCGTCATTCAATTTTCTATAATCAATACAAACACGCCATCCTGTTACAGTCCTAGTAGGAATAAGCTCATTTTTCTCATTTGTGATGACAGTCATGCCACCCTTCTTAGGTACGCATTGAACTGGGCTTACCCATGGACTATCAGAGATTGGATAAATTAAACATGCATCAAGCAGTTTAATAATTTCTTTCTTAACAACATCTTGCATGTTAGGATTTAGTCTTCGTTGATGTTGCACATACGTTTTATGACCTTCTTCCATAAGGATTTTATGTGTGCAATACGAAGGACTTATTCCTTTAATATCATGAATCTTCCATGCAATAGCTGGTTTATGAGCTTTTAACACAGAAATGAGTTGTGATTTTTCATTTTCAGTAAGAGAAGACGATATTATTACAGGTAATTCAGATTCACCATGTAAATAAGCATATTCCAAATGGTTTGGAAGTGGCTTTAACTCTAATTTTGGTGGTTCTTCTATCGATGATTTGTATCGATATCTGTCTTCTTCTTTTAGCATTTGAATTTCTTCTATTGTTGGTTCATATCCATTAGCCATAAGTGTAGCTAACATTTCAGTTTCATCAATTGGTTCAGTTCCTTCTCCTAAAGAACATTCTCCTGTTCCTTGTAATTCTGGAAATTCTTCTAACAATTCTGCATGTGATTCTATAGTTTGAATATAATAACATGTATCATCTGCAGATTGCGGTTGTTGCATGGCTCTATCAACTGAAAAGGGAACACTCTCGTCCTCTATACTTAGGGTCAGTTTCTTACCGAATACGTCTATTATTGCTTTAGCTGTGTTTAAGAATGGTCTTCCTAATATGAGAGGTACTCGAGAATCTTCTTCCATGTCCAGAATAACAAAATCTACTGGAAATACTAAAGTACCAACTTTAACTAGCATGTTCTCCATTATCCCTCTAGGATATTTTACTGATCGATCGGCTAGTTGTATACTTATTCTTGTTGGTTTCAATTCTCCAAGGTCTAGTTTAGTGTATAATGAATACGGCATTAAATTTATACTAGCACCTAAGTTTGCTAATGCTTCTATTGAACTAAGACTACCCAGAAAACATGGAATTGTGAAACTTCCTGGATCTGATAATTTTTCTGGTATCTTATTCAACAGCACTGCTGAACAATTAGCATTCATAGTAACAGCCGAGAGTTCTTCCATTTTCTTTCTATTTGTGATTAGATCTTTCAGAAATTTAGCATATCTAGGCATTCCTGAAATCACATCAATGAAAGGAAGATTTACAATTATCTGTTTAAACATATCCAAGAATTTGGATTGCTCGGCTTCAAGTCTCTCTTTTCTCATTTTACTCGGGTAAGGAAGTGGTGGTTGGTATGGTTTAACATAAGGTTTAGCCTTAACTGTGTTATCTTCATTAACCTTTTCAACTACCGGTTCTTTTTCTTTATCTTGTTCAGATTGTGGTTCTTATGGAGTAGGAATAGCTTCATCAGAAATTACAGGTATTTCAGGTGGTTTAAGTGTAATACCACTTCTTGTGGTAATAGCTTTAGCTGTTTCATTCTGGGGGTTAGCATTTGTATCACTAGGTAGACTTCCCGGTTTTCTTTCACCTATCAACCTTGCTAGGTGGCTCACTTCTTGTTCCAAATTTTGAATAGAAGCTTGTTGATTTCTAAATGCTTGAGCATTTTGTTCATTGGTTTATTTCTGAGATGTGAAAAACTGAGTTTGAGATTCAACTAGCTTCGACATCATGTCTTCTAAATTTGGCTTTTTATCATCGGTTTGTGGTGATTTATTTTGAAAATTAGGTCTTTGCTGATTGTAAGTATTATTGGATACTTGTTGATTGCTAGGACCTTGTTGGTTGTTGTATGGAACATTTCGGTTATAATTCTGATTTTGATTGTAGATCGGTCTTGGCGGTTGATAATTATTCTGATAATTATTTCCAGGCCTTTGGTTTATGTATGAAACATTCTCTCTTTGTTCCATTGTTAGTTCAATACTGAGACAATCTTTTGTTAAATGTGGTCCTCCACACTGCTCACAACTAATTCGTATTGAGTGGATATCTTTAGTCATCTTTTCCATTCGTCTCTCGACAGCATCTATCTTTGCAGAAATGGAATCTAAGTCATGGCTAGAATCGGCTCTAGCTGCTTTAGATGATCTAACGATATCTTTTTCTTGGTGCCACTCATGTGAGTGGGAAGCAGTGTTATCAATAATTTTGTAAGCATCAGTTGCTGTTTTCTTCATAATGGAACCACCAGCTGCTATATCGATGTCTTTCCTTGTAGTGATGTCGCATCCTTGGTAGAATATTTGTACTATTTGACAAGTGTCTAAACCATGTTGCGGACATCCTCTTAATAAATTTCCAAATCTTGTCCACGCCTCATATAGAGTTTCATTTGGCTTTTGTGTGAACGTAACAATTTCTCCTTGAAGTCTCACGGCTTTAGATGCCGGAAAGAATTGTTTAAGAAATTTTTCAACTAAAACGTCCCATGTATCAATCGCCCCTTCAGGTAACGATTCCAACCAATCTTTGGCTTCTCCCTTTAAAGTCCAGGGAAATAACATGAGATATATCTATTCATCCTCCACTTCTCTTATTTTAAATAGTGTGCATATCCTATTAAAGGTACGAAGATGTTCATTTGGATCTTCCTTCGGTGCACCACTAAATTGGCATTGATTAGTTACCATGTGTAGGATTTGTCCTTTGATTTCATAATCTGGCGCATTAATGTCAGGTTGAGTAATTGCGTGACCTTGGCCAGTGCGTTTAGCTCTCATTCGGTCTTCCATACTTAGAGGTTCCAGATTTTTCATGATTGAATTTGTTGAATCTGAATCACTATAGGATTCTGATTTAATGGTTGGTTCCTCAATAATCTCTATTTGAATGATTGGTAGTTCCGGAGGAAAGATTAATGGTTCAGGATCTCGAAATCGTCCCTGAATATTCTCCGGATTCTCAATTGTGAGGTCGGGTTCAAAAAATGGATTATTGGAAATTTGAATTGGAGTACTTGGTCGACTGGATGACGATTCTAAAGAAAAATCAACGGCGACAATATTTGCTAGATGTCTTGATCTGGTTACAGGTGGTGAACGTACAAAAGGTGGTGAACGTTTTGCTCGGTGCATTCACTGAATATCCTATTAGTTTTTAAAAAGAAAGAAAAATTATATAAGTTATCCAATTAATAGACTTTTCTGATTTTGCCCACGTTTCGAATAGCCAAAAGATGCAGCAGAGGGGCAAGATTCGTTTGGTCTCAATATAATTGAGTACTGTTTGGCTCCAATAACCCGGTCCACGTACAAATCCAACTATTACTACGAACCAGAAAATTTTGATGTCCATCAATTTAATCGCTTAAAATAATTTTTCGTAATTTAAAGAAATTTTAGAGAAGAAATAGAAAAAAAAATCTAAGTCCTAAAACTAGAATGTCGAGAAATAAGAAAGAAAAAGAACGCGTCGAAAAACGTCGAAAAATAAAAGATCGAAAAATAATAGGCGTCGAAAAATAAAAATAAGAGCCTTTTTCCGTTTAACTATTTAAATCCCGTTATATGTTTATAACATCTCCCGTTAATACGCGTTTTAAAAATATCTCGTTTAGGTAATTCACGCACCCGCAACCGAACTTGAGGGACTAGTTTCGCCAAAGTGCCAAAGAGGTGACTAGCATTTGACTAGTCAACCCCTTCCTCCCACCTTTTTCATTTCATTTCTCTTTTTCTTTACTACTTTCCAATTTTCTCTCAAACTCCATATCAAAGAATCATCATCTAAATTCAAGCTAGCGGGTGTCTTGCAAAACAAATTGCATATTCAGAATCCTCTCATCTTCCTCTTCGATTCCATACCGATTTCATCAAGTTTGGGTAACTTTCTAAAATCACTAGATTTTGTGTTCTTGATGTTTTTAACTTATAAAGTTGTTAATTAGTGTCTATGGCTCAAGTCTAACATGATTATATGATTTATATGCTCGATTTCGTTATTTGAAGTAACTAGCTTAAATATGAACTTTGGTGTGTTTGATTTGCTAATTTGGTTGCTTAAATGTTGTTGTTATGGTAAAGTGCAAGTATTAAATGTGTTACTAGTAGCACTAGCTTCAATTTGATGTGTAGGTTGTTTTAGAAAACTTCATAAACTTGATTATTGGTTTTGGTGGATTTGGGTTAGGGTTTGATGAACTTGAAATGAACTTTTGATGCTTTGAATGACATGAAATGTTATTTGTAAGTGTTAGGTTGTATTGTATGCTTGATCACCTTCGAAACGGCATATCATTCATATAAATTGGTTGCCGAATCATCGAATTTCATTTATGAACTTGAGTGCATTTAATGAGGAACTTTGAATGTGATTTTGGTTGTTGTAAAAGTAAATGTGATGGATGAAATGTGTTTAGTTGTTTTCCTTGTCAAAATACCTTTCCGGTGATATAAGATACATGCTTTGGTTATTTGCGGGTCATAAATGGTGATTGGTCGAAGTTAGGTTCGTGCATAAAACTTAAAAACTGCCAGAATTCTCTGCACAGGTAATGGCGCGGCGCGCCATATACCCGCGCGGCGCGCCAAAGTGGTCTGTCCAACTTTGTCGATTTTTGAATAATGTTTGCTATGCTACGCACCTCCGATTCACATGTAACTTGTTCTAACATGCTCATATATGATTAAAAACCTCAGAAAAATAGTTCGGGACCCGACCCAAACGTGTTGACTTTTTCGTTGACTTTGACCGACCAAAGTTTGACTTTTTGTCAAACTTAACCAAATGATTATGCAACCTTCCTAACTTGTTTCTATACTTGTATCTTGCATGAAACTTGACAATTTGATTTCACATGCTACATAATCGAGTCGTAACGAGCCATAGGACTAATTGAACATCTTTGACCTATTATGTTTACCGTTATTGATACGACCTATTTGTTTAGGTCAAGACTAGCATTATTCTTCGCACACGTTACTTTGTGAAGTACTTTTCATACGTACACTCAAGGTGTAATCATAGTCCCATCTTTCAACAACTTTTATACTTTTAAATCATGGGATGAGAAACATATACGGTTTTATACTACATACTTTTACACTTTGAACACAAGTACGGAAACGAACATTCCACGTACGGGTTTGAACAAAAAGCCTCAATTCAATTATCATTAGTTACACTTGCAGGGTGTAAACGTGAACTTATATTATGTGATCACATGGGCTTGACGAGCCTTATTCGGACGGTTCGCTACCGTTAGCGGATGAAATATATTTTCGGGTCTAGTGTATGTTCTAACACTACGCAAAGGGTGCAAAACAGTTAAGTTTGATAATTGGGTGCCCGAGAAACAAATAACTTTGGAATGCAAATGATATAGATAATCATATTATATTAAATCTTGTGGTTCAAATGCAACGTTTACTAAAACACCTATGATTTCACCAACGTTTTCGTTGACAGTTTTCTATATGTTTTCTCAGGTCCTTGAAAGCTACTTGATACATGCTTCCGCACTCTTTTTGATACTTGCTTGGATGTCGAGTATACATGCATAGTTGGAGCGTCTTTTGACTACTTTAAATTGTGTCGCATAGGTTTCATTCGTACGTTAAACATTGTAATGTAACTAGTCTTTTGAACTACATTTGTAAACTTGAAACATCCTTTTACTTATGAAATAAATGCGACATATTTTGGTCAAACGTCATGATAAAGACTTATGACCACGTAACGGGACCTAAGTAGTCGGCACCGTCAAACATGATTTGGTCGGGTCGCTACAGTCGACTGGATGACGATTCTAAAGAAAAATCAACGGCGACAATATTTGCTAGATGTCTTGATCTGGTTACAGGTGGTGAACGTACAAAAGGTGGTGAACGTTTTGCTCGGTGCATTCACTGAATATCCTATTAGTTTTTAAAAAGAAAGAAAAATTATATAAGTTATCCAATTAATAGACTTTTCTGATTTTGCCCACGTTTCGAATAGCTAAAAGATGCAGCAGAGGGGCAAGATTCGTTTGGTCTCAATATAATTGAGTACTGTTTGGCTCCAATAACCCGGTTCACGTACAAATCCAACTATTACTACGAACCAGAAAATTTTGATGTCTATCAATTTAACCGCTTAAAATAATTTTTCGTAATTTAAAGAAATTTTAGAGAAGAAATAGAAAAAAAATCTAAGTCCTAAAACTAGAATGTCGAGAAATAAGAAAGAAAAAGAACGCGTCGAAAAACGTCGAAAAATAAAAGATCAAAAAATAATAGGCGTCGAAAAATAAAAATAAGAAAGTAGCGCATCGAAACTTAAAAAGGAACTAAAAACTAAGAATTAAAATTTGCGTCTAAAAATATTAAAGCTTAAAATGAATTCTATATCCCAAATGGCAATAATTTAAAAAGGTACTAAAATATATAAAACGGCGTCGCAAAATTCTAAAGCACCTAAATCTTAGTCTAAAAAAAAAGCACTTAAGAGATTTTACGGCAAAGCCTAAAAAAATCTAGAAATAAAAATAACTATGGCAAATACTATGAATTAAAACTAAATACGAACGAAAAAGTATAAATATTACGCTAAAATAAATTAAAAGTTACAAAATATAAAAATATACTTAAAGTTGTAAAAAGTACAATTTTTATAAAAAAATATTATTTTTATATTATTTATTTTATAAAACTATTAATGTTATAATTTAAATAAACTAATTAAACTTAAAATAATACAAATTAAATAATAAAACTAAAACTTAAATAATAAAATAAGTAAAACCTAATTAGGGTTTTAAATTAATTATAATTAATAATAATACTCCGTAATGATTGCAGTTTTAGGGTTAACTGTGGCGTGTCAGACACTCTCATGCGATCGCATGAGAATTTGCCTTCGGGCTCATGCGATCGCATGAGCTAAGGTTACGGGCTGCTACAGTACCGAGCCTCGAATAAATTTTTTTTTTTCTGATTTAGATATTTATATAATATATTTATATAAATTAAATAAAACTTATATTTTTACAAAATAAAAATAAAGAAACTTTATAAAACTTATATATTTAACAAACTCTTAAAAATACTTAAATTTTGTTTTTCTTTTTATATTTTTGAATATATTAAGACGTATTTTTACAAAAACGTAGTTTTATAAAAGTAAAAAAAAATCTTTTTTTTTCTATAGCGTTGCGCTTCCGGAGTTTAAGCAGAATTGTCCCCGGCAGCGGCGCCAAAAATACTTGATGTGTGCGAGGTGTACTATAGTATTATTTTTATAACGAAATACTATTAAATATGATACAATTTTACACAAGATATTTATTTATTTATAGAATGGATATACCTAAACCTTGCTACAACACTTATAGGCAGTGTACCTAATCGTACAGTAGTGTAGTTTTTAGTAAGTCCGGTTCGTTCCACAGGGATACACTTAAACAAGCTTAACGCTATATTAGTTTAACTTATAAAAATACAAATATATATATATAAGTGATATTATTATTATAAAAGGGGGTTTTTACCGTTTAATGACCGGTTTGTCGATTTTTAAAACTTTAGTCGCAGTTAAAACCTAATGTAAAATATTAAAAATAAATATAACTTAATTTAAAGTGTAAAGTAAATAACGATAATGAAATTGAAATAAATAAAAGTGCGATAAAATAAAATTGCGATAATTAAAGAGTACGATAATTAAAAGTACAATTAAATATAATGACAATAAATAAAAGTGCGATAATTAAAAGTGCAATTAAATATGAAATAAAAGAATTATGCTTATTTAAACTTCCATAATCATGATGTTTGACGTGTTGATTTTTAGTTTATTCCCATGGGTTAATTGTCCTTTGTCTTGGATTATTCGATATGTCCATACAGATTTGTCCATAATAGTCCATCAGGCATAAATATAAAGTGCGAAAGTCTTTGCCAAATTATTCTTATTCCCGAAGTCAAATATTTCAACTAATTGGGGATTCCAATTGTAACAAGGTCTTAATACTTTGTTTAATGAATACACCAGGTTATCGACTGCGTGTAAACCAAGGTTTTACTACTTCGTTAACAATTACACCAATTACCCTTGAATGTAATCCACCCCTGTTTCAACAAGTCTACTAACTATTAATCCAGTTCCGTGTCCGGTAAAATGAACAATTATTGGTATTTATAGATATCCCGCCCACCGTGCCCAGTCAAGCGTATGTGGTTATATATAAATGCGTTAAATTATAAGTCTATATATTAAATTAACGAGGTATCATTTAGTTAATATAAAGCCCATTAATAGCCCATAGTCTAATTTCCACAAGTGTCGTTCTTTTGTCCAAATCCCAATTATGGTACAAAGCCCAATTACCCAATCTTAATATTTTTAGTCCAACATCATGATTACTTCGGTATTAAATAAGCATAATAATAACTTAGCTACGAGACATTAATTTAAAAATAACATTAACCATAACTTACAGTGATTAAAAATAGCGTAGCGTTACACGGACAGAATTTCGACTTACACCCTTACAACATTCGCTAACATACCCTTATTATTAGAATTTAAAATTAAAATTAAAATTAAAATTAAAATTAAAATTATAATATATATATATATATATATATATATATATATATATATATATATATATATATATATATATATATATATATATATATATATATATATATATATATATATTACGTATGATAGAAAGGAAAGAAAAAGATGTGTTTAACAACGACCAAAACCGCGAAATTTATAGGCATGTGGGCTGAAAAAGTGAGCCATGCGATCGCATGGCTTTTGTGCCTCCAGGCCATGCGATCGCATGGGGGTAGGTACCAGCTCACATATTTTTGTTTTCAAGCTTGTCGACGTTTTAATATATAAATATAATATATAAATAATTATAAGAATTATTTAAATATTATATTATATTTATGTGCATAGTTGACTTGTAATTTTTAGTCCGTTGCGTCGAGCGTTGAGAGTTGACTTTGGTCCCGGTTCCGAATTTTCTAACGTCCTTGCGTACAATTTAATATCTTGTATTTTGCGTTTCGCGTCCTGTACTCTTGTAATTTTGAGACGTTTCTCACCAATAATTTGAACCACTTTGATTGTATTTTGTACTTTTGAACTTTTTGGTCGTTTGCGTCTTCAATTCGTCGAATCTGTCTTTTGTCTTCATCTTTTATTATTTAAACGAATATCACTTGTAAATAGAACAATTGCAACTAAAAGCTTGTCTTTCTTGAGGGATAATGCTATGAAATATATGTTCGTTTTTAGCATTATCAGCGAACTAGGTCTGTATATAATGCTAAAGTGTAGGTGGTACCCCATATGCTAAAGTGTGTGACCCCATAGGCCTGTATATAATCGGTAGTATAGATTTGTGTTATGACGTGCACACTAAACCAACACCCTATACAACCAATCTTCAACCATAAACCCTAAACCCTATAATCTAAACCATAAATCCTTAAGTGTATACTTCAAATCATGCCAGACGACCTTGAGGCACTATTTTTATCCGCACCACCAATAGTTTCTATTATTTAAAAATTTATAAATCGTTAATAATAATAATAATAATAATAATAATAATAATAATAATAATAAGTAATAAATTTATATTATTTACAAATTAAATTCACTAATTTGTGGTTACTATTAAAAATAAAAATTATTTCCTTTAATTATAGGATGTATCCTATGCAATGATAAACCTAAAATTTTCAGGCATCAATTTTAATTTTAGTTTTATCGGTAGTTACACCAAAAATTTTAAAGGTAAGTTTTTTGCCACCAAATCTGCGTTTCAAATTATCTTAATCTTTTTAATACTTTTTTTCGTGTACAATTGTCAATTCCTTTGAATATATATATATATATATATATATAAGGAGTATATATATATATATATATATATATATATATATATATATATATATATTTGTCTAGGGTTAATATTTTAAAACCCACCAAACCTACGCTTTAGGGGTGGTCAGTATTTGGTTTGAAACCGTGAAACCCGAAAACCAAACCGAAAAAAACTAAACCGAATTTGAAAAACGGTTTTTGGATCGAGTCAAACCGAAACCGAATTTGAATTCGGTTTTCGGTTCGGTTTTGAATATTATGAATTTGGTTTAACCGAAAACCGAATTCAAAACCGAATTTAATATTTTTATATAATTAATTCGTATATTTATGTTTTAATGTCATTATAATTTGGGATCTAGTCAATAAAATATGTTCTCACCCATATGACGATTTGGTAGCTCACATTATAATTATGTTATTCAAATTATTATGTTTTTTTTTTCTTAATAACATAAGCAGTAAACGTCGTAATTAAACTGTAAATATTAATAAATCATCAAATTCTTGGTAATTTAATAGTGCGTCATTGTTTTAGGATATAAATAACTAATACATCAGTAACGCCACAATAAAACTACCATCGTTCTCAATTTTTTCATAATATTCGGTTTTAAGCGAAAACCGAACCGAATCCGAATTCGAATTCGGTTTTCGGTTCAGTTCGGTTTTAACTTGAATTCGGTTTTCGGTTCGGTTTTCGGTTTTACTCAAAAAAATTTCAAAACCGAATACACCGAATCGAATAAACCGAACAAACCGAAAACCGAACCGATAAACATCCCACTAGTACGCTTCAAACCACGAAGATATGTAAATTTCACTTTCCTTTGCTATCGCAAATACTGGAATTTCATCCCAAATCCCAAAATGATTCCTAAACTAAACCACGAAGCGTAGGATTTTGCTTTCAACAACATCAATCAATTACACTTAGGTCCGATCCGATCCGATCCGTTCTTTATGGCCGATGATGTAAATTTTTTTACTCCCGATCTGATCTGACAGATGACCGCCGATGGTTTATGATATCTGCTTAATCGATTCACTCTTTAAATGGACGGCTCATACATTTAGAAATACTATTTCATATGATTGCAATATACAGGTTTAATTTCTCTTTTTTGTTTTTTTTGTTTTTACAATTACGGTTTAGGGTTTTTATGTATAAAAGATGTAAATTTTCTTTTGTAAAAATGTATGTTGGTACCGACTAATTGAAGACGATTTATCGAGTCCATCGATTTAAAAGATGAATGATAAATTTGTATGGGTCGAAGAGGTGTTGAGCAGAAGCACTTTATGTACAAGATTATTTGCTATTAACTTCAACCAATCTGATTTCATTATTTTTGTTATGAATGTCCAACCGATTAGATATATAATAAAACTATATATGAGCCACAACCCCAAAAAAGAAAAAGAAAAAAAGAAACTAAACTTTGCGATTGTCTTTATCAAAGATGTTTTTGTATTGTATCAGGATGAAGATTTGGTGAAGCTAATCCCGAAGGGATTATACTTTATAACAAAATCTTGGATGAACTTATACTCAGAGGTAACATCAATTGCTCTTTAAATCGATTATTCCTATTTCATGAATAATTAATACACAGTGACCATAAATTTTCAAGCCATGCAGGAAATATGCCATTTGTAACAATTTACCATCACGATTTTCCTCAAGAACTTCAAGATCGATACGGGTCTTGGCTCAGTCCATTAATGAAGTATGTAGATTGATCTTGCTCATCTGTTCAGTTAGATAGATTTGGTTGTAACATATGTTTTGTTTTATTTATGGTTTGTGATAGGGAAGATTATGTTCATTATGCAAAAACATGTTTCAAGAACTTTGGTGATCGAGTGAAGTATTGGACCACTATCAACGAGCCAAATTTGTTTACACAAATGGCCTACCAAAATGGAAGATACCCGCCCACCCGTTGTTCGGATCCATTTGGCAGTTGTCATATGGGAACTCCGATGTTGAACCTATGATAGTTATGCATAACATGCTATTGGCACATGGCAAGGCTGTTAATATATGCCGAAGATATTATCAGGCAATTAATTAATTAATTTACCTTAAATATTACGTACTTTTTTATACTGTGAATGAATATGAATATATGTTGAATAGAGAAATATATGTGCAGCTTGAACATGGTGGGTCTGTCGGGATAGTTTTAGATTGCATGACGTTTGAGCCACTGACATACAGATCAAGAAGCTGCCAACAGAGGTTTTGCTTTCTCTATTGGCTGGTAGGTATAGATATATATATTTTTTTACACAAAATTAAATCAAGAATTTTAAAAACAATAAATCTTGAATGTTGTTAAACAGGGCATTGGATCCGCTAATATTTGGTGATTATCCCTTGGAAATATGCGCGATCCTTGGAAATCAACTGCTGAGATTTTCCGATTCTGAAAAAAAGTTTATGAAAAATAGAGTTGACTTTATCGGAGTCAACCATTACTCAACTACGTATGCAATAGATTGCATTCTTTCTAGTTGCAGTCTAACTGGGAATCGGCCTATTAAAGGTTTTGTTGAAGGAATTTTTTAGCGAGATGGTGTTCAAATTGGTGATCCAGTATGTACAGAAAAATCTATATCCCCCTAGTTTATTACTTTTCATTTGTTTTATTTTTATTTTTATTTTATTTATTTTTTGGAAAAGAACTTCTCATTTTTTTATTATCTGATTATGTTGACAGACCGGTATTAGCACTCTGCCACCAATAGGCTTGGGAGAAGTGATTGACTATCTAAAGAAGAAATATGACAACAAACCCATGTTTGTCACCGAAAATGGTATGTGAAATGGTGTAATGATGACATTTTAAATTTGTTCAGTCATTAAGTTGAATATTGGTGTCGATGATCGTTCTCAGATCTTTAAACTAAAAAATGCAGAAGTTTCAAACTTCTACTAAAACTGCATTAGTTCTTACCTATTTGTAGTTATTCTGACCCACTTCTCCCAACAACAGGATATTCTGACCCAACAACACAAGGACAAGGTGAAGATGTACTTCATGATGTCAAACGATTAGAGTATCACAAATCGCAAAGTTTAATTTTTTTTTGTACAATGGAAAGGTAGGCTAATGCTATGTATGCTATATACATGTTACTGCTATATTATTGCCGGGTATAATTACATACAGCAACGAAAACAATCACCTAAAAGTTACTCGTATATGATAATATCATTTGAAATTATTCATTGGATGCTGCAGCTCTTGGTCTGATGTTCTGGAATTTTTGATGTATGATTGATGCCATTTCAAGTTGATGATAACGTGTCTGATCCAACAGGTAACCCTTTAATTGTTTTATATTCGATTGTCAGATATATGTAATTATAAAAACATAGACACAATGAATGTTGTATGATGCTATTCACTTCTGCTTAGCTTAGGAACTAATAACTAAATGCATTGAATCTTAAAACCTTAATTTTAGCAAATTGGTGACACCTTTTTTGAGGTGAAAATTTTCTTTATATAAGGCGCACACAGACGTACATCATGTTTAGGTATTTTTGAGATTGATGTTTATTATTCTTTTTGTTAATGTAATTTACAGTTTTTGGTTGCTTTTAATAGAAGCCTTATACAACCTAGAACAACGGAACCTGATGAGAGGGAACGTCATACTTCACCCATATTTGCATCTCTTTTTCGTAATCTTCACCGTAGAATTCTCACCACTTGGGAATCGGCTAATAAAAACAGGTACTTTCTGTTGCCGCGATTTGGTTAGTTGTAATATTGCAGTTTAGTACAATGTTAATTTGCTTATTTGACTAAGAGAGGTCCCAATGGTGACAGAGTTTCTTCCAGGACTAACCAATCATTCAGCTCCACATCAGCACCTCCATCTCACTTCCTTCCCAGGACTAAACCCAGGACTAAACACTCCCAACAGTGACACTCCTTCCTCACCCACTATATATTAATTAGTTAATCAATTGTACAAGACCACTAGCAAAAAGTACCACAAAATTCAGCCCTATCCGTCCTGAAATGTGATTAAAATAGACGAACGGAGAGACGAGGGAGCTGGGCGAAGGGCTGGGCGGGGTGGTGGGCGGATTCGTGCCATCAGCTTCTTGCTGGGCGGACTCCTGGGCTAGCTCCTGGACGAGCTGTTGGGAGCAGCCTAATGTGGTAGAAGATATATGAAATTTGTTAATGAAATTGGAATTTTGATAATTGGCTTTCCTGTTTGACTAAAAAGGCATAGGAAACACACAATGTTTACTCTGTTTTATGTGATATACAGTATTTTATTTTTTTTAAAATGTAAAAGTTGGTATTTTTGGAACTGAAATGACAAGTATATAAATGTTAAAATGGTCGAGCAAATGATATCTTTATTATTTTGTTGTTTATTATGTAGAAAAGCATTGGTGTTCGTAGGTAAGGATATCCATTTGGCAATGTTGACAATGTCGGTCCTCCTAGCAAAGTCGATATAGTCCCTAGAGTTATCAATCAACTTGAACAAGTGATGTAATCAATTTGTTTTCTTTAAGTTTATGACTTACATGTATATTTGTCCCCTTTAGTAGCGCTATGTAATGTAAACCTTTTTGTAACCATTACTACTATGTAATGACAAACGGTAGTTGGCGGTATAGAGATTGGAGAGGATTGGTGTAGCGTAGAAGTTCAAGGGATCATTAAAAGGGGTTCATTATTGGTCAGGCCATTTGATCTGTTTATGAGAGTTGAAGATGCTGGAGGCGTGTGTCGCGTGGCCTTCCACATATTTATCGGTATTCATACCACAAATTTGTGATAATATATTTGTTAATTGTTATAATATGTAACTTTATGCTTATAAATATATGTTTGGTTTATATGTAGGTGGTGCTGTTGGATTGATAAAGATACTTGCTGATCAAGACGTTTGGTGTTGTTTTTCATTATTTTTAATTTTGTTTTCAAATGGTACTCGATTTCTTTTTATGTTTGGATTATTTAAGAATATTTTATGTTTGGTGATTTTCATGTTTATGAGAATATTTTGGGAATTATAATTATGTTTTATTTCATATTTGATTTTTAGTATTCATTATTAATAATTGTGTTTCCATAATCATGTTCAAAAAACCTGAAATCCTAACAATCGATCGAAATCCAAATACGAAACCGGATTGGAATACCCGATCCGGACCCGAATAAGTTAACCGGACCTGAATGTCCGATTTGAATCCGTTTACCCGAACCGGGTCCGAATTTTTTGCACCGGATCCGAACAAAATCCGAACCGGAATCAAATATCCGAATATCAATCTGAAACCAATCGAAAACTACTATAACTTAATAGAACACCCTATTATTATGTCATAATAAGCTTGATATAATATCATTATATTAGGACCTTTTCTAATGGTACTAAAGTAACATTATTTTGATATATTAGGACCCATTTCTTGGTTTTAAAGTTTAATAATATTATTTATTTTAGGACTTTTTTTAGTGGTAGTAACCTTGAAAATCATTATATTATGACTCTTTTATGTGGTACTAAAGTAACATTTTTATATATTAGGACCAATTTTGTGGTTTTAAGGTTTTTGAGATATTTATATTAGGACTTTTTTAGTGGTACTAATTTTAAAACTCCTTATATTAGGACCTTTTGTGTGGTACTAAAGTATCATATCATTATATATTAGGACCCATTTTGTGGTTTTAAGGTGTGAAATAATTTTATTAGGACATTTTTTAGTGATACTAACCTTAATAATAATTATATTAGAACCCTTTATGTGGTATTAAAATATCATATCTTTATATATTATGACCTATTTTGTGGTTTTAACGTTTCAAATATTTATATTAGAACTTCTTTTAGTGGTACTATCCTTAAAAATAATTGTATTATGACCCTTTATGTGGTACTAAAGTAAAATATGTGCATATTAGGACTTTTTTCTTTGGTACCAAACTAGTGTATCGTTAGATTAGGACTTTGTTTATTGGTACTAATGTACTATTTTTTTACAATAGGACCATTGTTTTGGTCCTTAAGAATTCTAAATTTTTATTAGGACACTTTTGTCGGTACTTATATCATATATTTTTACTTTTTGGGACACCTTGTGTATGTCTCAATTTCAAAAAATGTTTCATAATATGTATTTTAAGGACTTTTCTTTGTGGTTGTTAATTATATTATAGAACCTGATCATTGGTTTCATAATCTTATCACCTTTTAGTACACTTTTTAATTTCTATACTTTATACGACCGCGTTAGATACAATCCCCATTAGTAGGTCCTATCAAGCCCAAAGGTCCTATAAAGTGGCTTTATAGGACCAAATTGGGGGTCCTATAGGAGCATTTTTCTTGTAGTGGAGTTTTGTGAACCTGGCTTTTATGGATTCAATAATTTTCATTGTGACTTGTAATGTTTTTAATTGATTATTGAATAGTCTTTGTGGTTTTATATTTTTCATTGGCTTTATATATACTCATTTTATGTTGGATGATGAACAATTGAATATACCATTTAAAGAAACCGATTTACAGGATCATAGGTATAAAATGTTTTTTTTTTCCTTTCTAAACATGGATGGGTTGAATATTTAGGATTATGTTATTTATGTGTTGCAATTGTGAGAAAAATTCAGTTAATAATTGAGTCAATAGTTTATATGAGAAGGCCAAGGCCAAACAATTGAGCATCAATTAGTATTGTAAGTTAAGGTTTGAGGTATAATACTACGAAAGCCCTTAAAATGTTCTGTTCGGTCTATTCGAAGTCGTTTACATAGCTCCTTTGGAAAAATTGATTTTGGTGAATTCCATGTATCTTTTATGATGTGTATCTTTCAGGCGTGATTTCTAGCTTTCATACCCTGCGTTGCATTAAAGCTATAACAATTTAGTTTTAGGGATGTCATAACGAAGCTACAATGTTTAATTTTCATAACAACTACAACTTAAAATTCTGGATATGTTGTTTTGTTTTGCGTTCTCTTTTTGGATAAAAACAACTACACCTTAAGAATGTTGTATGGTGTGCATAATATATGTGCCATTTTTTATCAACAGATTTCTCAAGATTAGATCCTTCGTTAGACTCTGTTAGTTACTTCAATAAAAAGTTTCAATTGGAGGAGGGGCTTGAAGAAAGGAAAAAAATACAAACACTCAACAAAGCAATAGTACAAATGTAAGCATTTTATACAAGTGTTAATACTATTACATCTACTGTGTTCGGGTGTCAACATGAGCGGGTCGTGCAGGTTGGTAAATGCGGTAAAATGGGTTTTGGTGATACAAGTTGTACAAGTACCACTTGAGATAGGTTGGTCAGATTGCTTGCAATTCTGTCTCTTTTTTTTTAACATGAACTGGTCGGGCACAAAATTAATGCCAATTTGATGTCAATGAACACAGGCTCATCAGTTATTTCCTTTACTTCCATCAAATCCTGGATTCAAACAAAATCAACCTCGGAGTAACGTTTAAAACATGCAGGTTCTGTTTTTCTTTTACTACATAAAAATAGTTGTTGAGTTCATGAACGTTTGGATACAATCCAGTTTTAACACACACACACACACACACACACACATACACACACACACACACACACATATATATATATATATATATATATATATATATATATATATATATATATATATATATATATATATATATATACATATATACTCCGTATATATATTGTAACAACCCGACTTCATTAATTCAAAAACACCCTAATTTTTTTTTTCTGGGACAGTACATCTGGACGGCGTCCAGTAACGAAGGCTTGGACGGCGTCCAACCTTTTGGGACGGCGTCCCAATGAACTGCCAGGTTCTGATCTCGGGTTCCAATTTACACAAGCAAAAATCCCGCTTCCCGACACTTTTAAACGAAAACCCTTTTACTACAAGTCATAATAAGTAAAACTAAGAGATTTCCATCATCAAAACAAGTTTTACATCACCAGGCCCACAAACGCCCATTTTACAAGTTTCGTTCAAAATACAAGTTTCGACCTTAAGAGTTTAAATTCCAAACGACACCTAGAGCACGGTGTTTGGGGTTAAACTACCCAATCTCGGTCAAACTTCAAAAGCTAATCACCCAAAAGCATCCCCTATCAAAACAAGCGGGAGACCACTAATCCAATTGAATACTTTTGCCTTTATCCAAGCCCGAGCCTAAAAAGATAAACAACGAGAGGGTAAGCTAAAGCTTAGTGAGTGCAATAGTTATACATATACATATATAACCTACTTACTTGCATTACTTACACAATACCGCACACAAGCTAACAATTCGACAACCATGCAAAACATAATGCATATACCAATATCCGCAATTCACAATGAGCTAGCAATACCAATAGCATATAGTTCACTATTAAATATGCTAATGCAAAATTTATACAACCATGGTTAACCAAATCGTACTAGGGAACAGTGTTCGTAAAAGACCGTCGGAGTTCATAACATCCATTAGTGTTACTTAAACACCGCGTAATCATTAATCCCCCGGGTGATGTCTTGAACAACGCGACTAACTCACCCCATGACAATGTGGCGTATCGAACACCTCGACGATTCCACATGTCAATCAAAACAATGAGTGGTGCCTTGATCACCACGAAATCCACTCCCATGACAATGTGGTGTCTTAAACACCGCGACAAAATCACATGTCAATCAAACAATGAGTAGTGTCTTGAACACCGCGACAATACTACTCGTTACTTAGAAGGTGGTGTCTTGAACACCGCGACAATTCCACATTCATACTACACAAATAAATACATTATATATGCACACTGTGACGACCCGGAAATTTCTGACCAAATTTAAACTTAATCTTTATATGATTTCGACACAATAAGCAAAGTCTATTAAACTGAGTCTCAAAATGTTAGAACTAATTTTCAAGAATGCATTTGACTTTGACTACTTCCAACGATTCACGAACAATTGTTTGAAAATAAATATATAAGTATATATATATAACTATAAATATAAGAATATATAATAAATACTTTAATCAATTAAGGTTAAATGCAAGGTAAAAATACAAGATAATTAAGTCACTATTAAAATAAATAATATATATATATATATATATATATATATATATATATATATATATATATATATATATATATATATATATATATATATATATATATATATATATATATATATATATATATATATATATATGAATTCTAAACATAAATAATATTGGTTATATTGTAAATTATAAATATTAAAGATTTAATAAAGTTATTGTATTATATATTATATAATTAGTTAATATTAGACATTAATTAAATTGTAAATGTAATTATAAAGTTAACAACATAGTTATAAATATTGTCATTACTTTCATTATGATTGAAGATAAATACTAATATTAATCTTAATATCTGTATTATTGATATTATTAGTTCTAATATAAAATATATAGATACGAAATTTGATACATGTAAATTGTTATATCTTAATCATTATTTGTACTGTTTTCACATTATCTTTAAAAAAAAATTTTATTATTATTTTTATCATAATTATTATCATCATTATTAATAAACTTATTTTTTTAAAACTTTCATTACTTTTACTATTTATATTATTATATCAGTATATTTTTTTATTACTCTTTATTATTATTTTGATATTATTATCATTAGTATTTTTTTATTATTACTAATATTAATTGTATTAATAATATTAATATATTATGATATTATGTATTTATTAATAAAAAAACGATATATATGCCAGCAGATCATCACGCATTACTTTATCAGATATATATATTTTTTTATTTCCTGTGTTGCTCGTGACATCCTGTCGAATGATTCTTCAATATAAGACAATCGATCTTAACAGTTTATTGATAATATATCATTCAATTCTTCTACCTTCACTTCATACAATTATCTGCTTGCTACAATTAGCGAATTTTTTTTAAACAAAAAACCCAACACAGCTTTCGGTCCCCTGTACGTGTAGTGACCCGAACTTTTCCATGTTTATATATATTAATTGAGATTGATATTTACATGATTAAATGTTTCCAACATGTTAAGCAATCAAACTTGTTAAGACTTGATTAATTGAAATATGTTTCATATAGACAATTGACCACCCAAGTTGACCGGCGATTCACGAACGTTAAAACTTGTAAAAACGACATGACGATATATATATGGATATACATAAGGTTAACATGAGATTATGATAAGTAAGTATCTCCATAAGTATATTAACAATGAGTTATATACATATAAACAAGACTACTAACTTAAGGATTTCGAAACGAGACATATATGTAACGATTATCGTTGTAACGACATTTAAATGTATATATATATATCATATTAAGATATATTAATATATCATAATATCATGATAATATAATAATTTAACATCTCATTAGATATAATAAATAATGGGTTAACAGCATTAATTGAGATCGTTAACTTAAAGGTTTCAAAACAACACTTACATGTAACGACTAACGATGACTTAACGACTCAGTTAAAATGTATATACATGTAGTGTATTTAGATGTATTAAAATACTTTTGGAAGACTTCAAGACATATATCAAAACACTCATACTTAACGAAAATGGTTAAAGTTACTTTCACATTCTTTTCTTTCATCAAGAATTCTAGTCGTATTTTTACCCGTATTATACACAGCTTCAAAACGTACTTACTATGGGTATATACCAATAGGAACTAGCATGGGATTACACTCTTGATTATGTCATGTATGACTAATCAATTTTAACTTCTACCATGAGCTAGTCAACTAACTAGAACTCCTTTTAACCCCACTCACCACTCACCAATTACCACTCATCATTCACTCCATTTCACTTCCAATTCTCTTTCTAATTCTCTCTCAACACACCCACACTATTATGAACGTATTTTTCCAGTAATTAATCATCATCTTCATCAAAAATCACTTCAAGAATCAAGCTATAATCATCATAGGAAGAACACTTCAAGAACACTTCAAAAATCCCTTCAAGTTTACTAATTTACTTCCAAGCTTTCTAATCCATTCCAAGTAATCATCTAAGATCAAGAAACCTTTGTTATATACAGTAGGTTATCTTTCTTATTCAAGGTAATATTCATATTCAAACTTTGATTCAATTTCTATAACTATAAACTATCATAATTCGAGTAAAAATCTTACTTGAACTTGTTTTTGTGTCATGATCCTACTTCAAGAACTTTCAAGCCATCCAAGATCCTTTGAAGCTAGATCATTTCTTGTCACTTCCAGTAGGTTTACCTACTAAACTTGAGGTAGTAATGATGTTCATAACATCATTCAATTCATATATATAAAACTATCTTATTCGAAGGTTTAAACTCGTAATCACTAGAACATAGTTTAGTTAATTCTAAACTTGTTCGCAAACAAAAGTTAATCCTTCTAACTTGACTTTTAAAATTAACTAAACACATGTTCTATATCTATATGATATGCTAACTTAATGATTTAAAACCTGGAAACACGAAAAACACCGTAAAACCGGATTTACGCCGTCGTAGTAACACCGCGGGCTGTTTTGGGTTAGTTAATTAAAAACTATGATTTAAAAGTTGTTATTCTAAGAAAATGATTTTTATTATGAACGTGAAACTATATCCAAAAATTATAGTTAAACTCAAAGTGGAAGTATGTTTTCTAAAATGGTCATCTAGACGTCGTTCTTTCGACTGAAATGACTACCTTTACAAAAACGACTTGTAACTTATTTTTCCGACTATAAACCTATACTTTTTCTGTTTAGATTCATAAAATAGAGTTCAATATGAAACCATAGCAATTTGATTCACTCAAAACGGATTTAAAATGAAGAAGTTATGGGTAAAACAAGATTGGATAATTTTTCTCATTTTAGCTACGTGAAAATTGGTAACAAATATATTCCAACCATAACTTAATCAACTTGTATTGTATATTATGTAATCTTGAGATACCATAGACATGTATACAATGTTTCGACCTATCATGTCGACACATCTATATATATTTCGGAACAACCATAGACACTCTATATGTGAATGTTGGAGTTAGCTATACAGGGTTGAGGTTGATTCCAAAATATGTATAGTTTGAGTTGTGATCAATACTGAGATACGTATACACTGGGTCGTGGATTGATTTAAGATAATATTTATCGATTTATTTCTGTATATCTAACTGTGGACAACTAGTTGTAGGTTACTAACGAGGACAGCTGACTTAATAAACTTAAAACATCAAAATATATTAAAAGTGTTGTAAATATATTTTGAACATACTTTGATATATATGTATATATTGTTATAGGTTCGTGAATCAACCAGTGGCCAAGTCTTACTTCCCGACGAAGTAAAAATCTGTGAAAGTGAGTTATAGTCCCACTTTTAAAATCTAATATTTTTGGGATGAGAATACATGCAGGTTTTATAAATGATTTACAAAATAGACACAAGTACGTGAAACTACATTCTATGGTTGAATTATCGAAATCGAATATGCCCCTTTTTATTAAGTCTGGTAATCTAAGAATTAGGGAACAGACACCCTAATTGACGCGAATCCTAAAGATAGATCTATTGGGCCTAACAAACCCCATCCAAAGTACCGGATGCTTTAGTACTTCGAAATTTATATCATATCCGAAGGGTGTCCCGGAATGATGGGGATATTCTTATATATGCATCTTGTTAATGTCGGTTACCAGGTGTTCACCATATGAATGATTTTTATCTCTATGTATGGGATGTGTATTGAAATATGAAATCTTGTGGTCTATTGTTACGATTTGATATATATAGGTTAAACCTATAACTCACCAACATTTTTGTTGACGTTTTAAGCATGTCTATTCTCAGGTGATTATTAAGAGCTTCCGCTGTCGCATACTTAAATAAGGACGAGATTTGGAGTCCATGCTTGTATGATATTGTGTAAAAATTGCATTCAAGAAACTTATTTTGTTGTAACATATTTGTATTGTAAACCATTATGTAATGGTCGTGTGTAAACAGGATATTTTAGATTATCATTATTTGATAATCTACATAAAGCTTTTTAAACCTTTATTGATGAAATAAAGGTTATGGTTTGTTTTAAAATGAATGCAGTCTTTGAAAAACGTCTCATATAGAGGTCAAAACCTCGCAACGAAATCAATTAATATGGAACGTTTTTAATCAATAAGAACGGGACATTTCAGTTGGTATCCGAGCGTTGGTCTTAGAGAACCAGAATTTTGCATTAGTGTGTCTTATCGAGTTTGTTAGGATGCATTAGTGAGTCTGGACTTCGACCGTGTTTACTTGAAAAATGATTGCTTAACAAATTTTGTTGGAAACTATATATTTTTAACATGTGAATATTATGTGATATATTAATCTCTTAACGCGTTTGATATTATGTGATAGATGTCTACCTCTAGAACAAGTCCTATTGACTCACCTAATAATAATGAAGAGTCAAATGTAAATTGGAATAATTCGTGGACTGATTCACAAGTTCCCGAAGAGGAACCGGAAGAAGAGTCGGAACCAGAAGAAGAATCGGAACCTGAAGAAGAATCGGAACCGGATGAAGAAATAGAACCGGTGGGGGAAATAATAAAACGGTTAAGTAAAAGAAAATCCTCAACCAACCGACCAAGGTTAATTATGGTCAATGGTGTTTCCGCTAAGGAAGCAAAATATTGGGAGGATTACCAATTCTCCGATGAATCGGATTCTGACGAGAATTTCGATGATGTTATAGAAATTACCCCAACTGAATTTAAAAAGGCAAAAGAAAATAATAAGGAAAAGGGCATAAAAATAGAGAAATCTAATTCCAACCCCGATGAACTTTATATGTATCGTCAACCCCCGAAGTCCTTAAGTTGTAACAATGACCCGGGAACCTCTAAACCACCAGGTTTTTCTAAACCAATGTGGAAAATAACAGCTAGTATTAGGGGAACATCATATATCCCTAGAAACTTGGCAAAACGAACCAAAACCGAAGAAGAAGAAACAAGCGAGTCGGAATAAGATAGTTGTATTCGTGTGGTGTAATATATGTAATATAGTGTGCTTATGCTTTATGATATATGTAAAAATTGCTTGTATTAATAAGTATTTTTTTTATGAATCTAACTCTTGTCTATTTTACAGTATAAAAACACAAAATGGATAGACAACCCAATATTTTAAGAGACCTACCCGGAGACATGATTGATGAAATCTTGTCTAGAGTCGGTCAGAATTCTTCGGCACAACTATTTAAGGCGAGATCAGTTTGTAAGACATTCGAAGAACGTTCCAAGAATGCCTTGGTTTATAAAAGGCTTTCGTTCGAAAGATGGGGGATATCACATTGGGAAATCCATAAGTTACGATGTGTTTACTTTGACGCATATATTGCAGGGAACCCAAATGCTATTTTACGCAATGGGTTAAGAAATTATTTTGACTCAATATATCCGAATATTGGACTTTGTGATTTAGAAAAAGCGGCTAACATGCAACATAAAGAAGCATGTTATGCTTACGGATTAGTAATGTTCGCTTCTCACCAAAGTGAGAACAAGAACATCGGCCTACAACTATTAAACAAAACGTTCCCACAAGTGACGGAGTCGGTAATTGGGGTAAGAAATGAGGTTTTTAAATTGTTACGGGACTGTTGGACATTACGTAACCCTCGTTCCTTTGACGACGTTACAACACGCTGTCTTATCAACGGCCATAACGGTTATGTTCCACAAGACCAAGGATGGGAAGTAATCCTAGTAAAACCAGAATGCATGACTTGTTTCTGGACGTATGAATTACGTGTCTTTATTGCCTTTGCTGAACGACTTGTGTACTAGCTAGAATTATCTTCACAACCATCTTGTATCAAATTTATTGTGTGCTATATTTCATGCTATATGTAAAATAAGCGGTATTGTAAGTTTGTAAAATATTGTGTAAAAGTTTGAACGCGAAATATTATTATAATCAGTTTTTCATATAGAATTGTAGTAGTTGAATTGTATATTAGCTACTAAGTATGAACTTAACGGGTAGGTACTACCCGAATTTAAACTTATAAAATGCTAATATGAAGAAAAAGCTTTTATAAATGAGTTCATATTATGCTACGAAATACTATTAACTACTCTTAATATTCTGTATGATTAACTTGTTCCATTTAACTATTTTGAAGGAAATGGCACCGACTACTCGACACACCGTGAATATGAATGAAGAGGAATTCCGTACTTTTCTAGCTTCAAACATAGCCGCAGTACAGGCTGCGCTACATACCAACAATAACCTTGGATCTAGCAGTACAGGAAATCGTGTAGGATGCACCTACAAAGAATTCACTGCCTGCAAACCTTTGGAATTTGATGGAACCGAAGGACCGATCGGATTGAAACGGTGGACCGAGAAGGTCGAATCGGTGTTTGCCATAAGTAAGTGTACTGAAGAGGACAAAGTAAAGTACGCTACGCATACCTTCACAGGTTCTGCGTTAACATGGTGGAATACCTATCTAGAGCAAGTGGGACAAGACGATGCGTACGCACTACCGTGGTCAGCATTCAAGCACTTGATGAACGAGAAGTACCGTCCCAGAACCGAGGTCAATAAGCTCAAGACATAACTTAGAGGGTTACGAACCCAAGGATTTGATATTACCACGTACGAAAGACGATTCACAGAATTGTGCCTATTGTGTCCGGGAGCATTCGAAGATGAGGAAGAGAAGATCGACGCATTTGTGAAAGGATTACCAGAAAGAATCCAAGAAGATATAAGTTCACACGAGCCCGCCTCCATACAACAGGCATGTAGAATGGCTCACAAACTAGTGAACCAGATTGAAGAAAGAATTAAAGAACAGACTGCTGAAGAGGCCAATGTGAAGCAAGTCAAAAGAAAGTGGGAGGAAAACGGTGATAAGAATCACCAATACAATAACAACAGCAATTATAACAATAATCGCAACAACTATCCTAACAATCGCAACATCAATCGCAACTACAACAAACGGCCCAACAACAACAACAACAACAACAACAACAATAACAGCAACAGCAACTACAACAATCATCCCAACAACAATAATAACCGCAACAACAACAACAATCAGAAGCAGCTATGCCAAAGGTGTAAAAAGTATCACTCGGGGTTCTGCACCAAATTTTGCAACAAGTGTAAAAGAAATGGTCATAGCGCGGCGAAGTGTGAGGTCTACGGACCAGGGGTTAATAGAACGAAAGGAACAAATGGTGTCGGAACGAGTAATGGCGGAGCAAGTAGTGTCGGAGCAAGTTATGCCAATGTAGTTTGTTATAAATGTGGAAAATCGGGCCACATTATTAGAAATTGCCCGAACCAGGAGAACACGAATGGACAAGGCCGCGGAAGAGTTTTCAATATTAATGCGGCAGAGGCACAAGAAGACCCGAAGCTTGTTACGGGTACGTTTCTTATTGATAATAAATCTGCTTACGTTTTATTTGATTCGGGTGCGGATAGAAGCTATATGAGTAGAGATTTTTGTGCTAAATTAAGTTGTCCATTGACGCCTTTGGATAGTAAATTTTTACTCGAATTAGCAAATGGTAAATTAATTTCAGCAGATAATATATGTCAGAATCGAGAAATTAAACTGGTTAGCGAAACATTTAAGATTGATTTGATACCAGTAGAGTTAGGGAGTTTTGATGTGATAATCGGTATGGACTGGTTGAAAGAAGTGAAAGCAGAGATCGTTTGTTACAAAAATGCAATTCGCATTATACGAGAAAAAGGAAAACCCTTAATGGTGTACGGAGAAAAGGGCAACACGAAGCTACATCTTATTAGTAATTTGAAGGCACAAAAACTAATAAGAAAAGGTTGCTATGCTGTTCTAGCACACGTCGAGAAAGTACAAACTGAAGAAAAGAGCATCAATGATGTTCCCATTGCAAAAGAATTTCCCGATGTATTTCCGAAAGAATTACCGGGATTACCCCCACATCGATCCGTTGAATTTCAAATAGATCTTGTACCAGGAGCTGCACCAATAGCTCGTGCTCCTTACAGACTCGCACCCAGCGAGATGAAAGAACTGCAAAGCCAATTACAAGAACTTTTAGAGCGTGGTTTCATTCGACCAAGCACATCACCGTGGGGAGCTCCTGTTTTGTTTGTCAAGAAGAAAGATGGTACATTCAGGTTGTGTATCGACTATCGAGAGTTGAACAAACTTACCATCAAGAACCGCTACCCACTACCGAGAATCGACGACTTATTTGATCAACTACAAGGCTCGTCTGTTTATTCAAAGATTGACTTACGTTCCGGGTATCATCAAATGCGGGTGAAAGAAGATGATATTCCAAAGACTGCTTTCAGAACACGTTACGGTCATTACGAGTTTATGGTCATGCCGTTTGGTTTAACTAATGCACCAGTTGTGTTCATGGACCTTATGAACCGAGTGTGTGGACCATACCTTGACAAGTTTGTCATTGTTTTCATTGATGACATACTTATTTACTCAAAGAATGACCAAGAACACGGTGAACATTTGAGAAAAGTGTTAGAAGTATTGAGGAAGGAAGAATTGTACGCTAAGTTTTCAAAGTGTGCATTTTGGTTGGAAGAAGTTCAATTCCTCGGTCACATAGTGAACAAAGAAGGTATTAAGGTGGATCCGGCAAAGATAGAAATTGTTGAAAAGTGGGAAACCCCGAAAACTCCGAAACACATACGCCAATTTTTAGGACTAGCTGGTTACTACAGAAGGTTCATCCAAGACTTTTCCAGAATAGCAAAACCCTTTACTGCATTAACGCATAAAGGGAAGAAATTTGAATGGAATGATGAACAAGAGAAAGCGTTTCAGTTATTGAAGAAAAAGCTAACTACGGCACCTATATTGTCATTGCCTGAAGGGAATGATGATTTTGTGATTTATTGTGACGCATCAAAGCAAGGTCTTGGTTGTGTATTAATGCAACGAACGAAGGTGATTGCTTATGCGTCTAGACAATTGAAGATTCACGAACAAAATTATACGACGCATGATTTGGAATTAGGCGCGGTTGTTTTTGCATTAAAGACTTGGAGGCACTACTTATATGGGGTCAAAAGTATTATATATACCGACCACAAAAGTCTTCAACACATATTTAATCAGAAACAACTGAATATGAGGCAGCGTAGGTGGATTGAATTATTGAATGATTACGACTTTGAGATTCGTTACCACCCGGGGAAGGCAAATGTGGTAGCCGATGCCTTAAGCAGGAAGGACAGAGAACCCATTCGAGTAAAATCTATGAATATAATGATTCATAATAACATTACTACTCAAATAAAGGAGGCACAACAAGGAGTTTTAAAAGAGGGAAATTTAAAGGATGAAATACCCAAAGGATCGGAGAAGCATCTTAATATTCGGGAAGACGGAACCCGGTATAGGGCTGAAAGGATTTGGGTACCAAAATTTGGAGATATGAGAGAAATGGTACTTAGAGAAGCTCATAAAACCAGATACTCAATACATCCTGGAACGGGGAAGATGTACAAGGATCTCAAGAAACATTTTTGGTGGCCGGGTATGAAAGCCGATGTTGCTAAATACGTAGGAGAATGTTTGACGTGTTCTAAGGTCAAAGCTGAGCATCAGAAACCATCAGGTCTACTTCAACAACCCGAAATCCCAGAATGGAAATGGGAAAACATTACCATGGATTTCATCACTAAATTGCCAAGGACTGCAAGTGGTTTTGATACTATTTGGGTAATAGTTGATCGTCTCACCAAATCAGCACACTTCCTGCCAATAAGAGAAGATGACAAGATGGAGAAGTTAGCACGACTTTATTTGAAGGAAGTCGTCTCCAGACATGGAATACCAATCTCTATTATCTCTGATAGGGATGGCAGATTTATTTCAAGATTCTGGCAGACATTACAGCAAGCATTAGGAACTCGTCTAGACATGAGTACTGCCTATCATCCACAAACTGATGGTCAGAGCAAAAGGACGATACAAACACTTGAAGACATGCTACGAGCATGTGTTATTGATTTCGGAAACAGTTGGGATCGACATCTGCCGTTAGTAGAATTTTCCTACAACAACAGCTACCATTCAAGCATTGAGATGGCGCCATTTGAAGCACTTTATGGTAGAAAGTGCAGGTCTCCGATTTGTTGGAGTGAAGTGGGGGATAGACAGATTACAGGTCCGGAGATTATACAAGAAACTACCGAGAAGATCATCCAAATTCAACAACGGTTGAAAACCGCCCAAAGTCGACAAAAGAGCTACGCTGACATTAAAAGAAAAGATATAGAATTTGAAATTGGAGAGATGGTCATGCTTAAAGTTGCACCTTGGAAAGGCGTTGTTCGATTTGGTAAACGAGGGAAATTAAATCCAAGGTATATTGGACCATTCAAGATTATTGATCGTGTCGGACCAGTAGCTTACCGACTTGAGTTACCTCAACAACTCGTGGCTGTACATAACACTTTCCACGTCTCGAATTTGAAGAAATGTTTTGCTAAAGAAGATCTCACTATTCCGTTAGATGAAATCCAAATCAATGAAAAACTTCAATTCATCGAAGAACCCGTCGAAATAATGGATCGTGAGGTTAAAAGACTTAAGCAAAACAAGATACCAATTGTTAAGGTTCGATGGAATGCTCATAGAGGACCCGAGTTCACCTGGGAGCGTGAAGATCAGATGAAGAAGAAATACCCGCATCTATTTCCAGAAGATTCGTCAACACCTTCAACAGCTTAAAATTTCGGGACGAAATTTATTTAACGGGTAGGTACTGTAGTGACCCGAACTTTTCCATGTTTATATATATTAATTGAGATTGATATTTACATGATTAAATGTTTCCAACATGTTAAGCAATCAAACTTGTTAAGACTTGCTTAATTGAAATATGTTTCATATAGACAATTGACCACCCAAGTTGATCGGCGATTCACGAACGTTAAAACTTGTAAAAACGACATGACAATATATATATGGATATACATATGGTTAACATGAGATTATGATAAGTAAGTATCTCCATAAGTATATTAACAATGAGTTATATACATATAAACAAGACTACTAACTTAAGGATTTCGAAACGAGACATATATGTAACGATTATCGTTGTAACGACATTTAAATGTATATATATATATCATATTAAGATATATTAATATATCATATTAAGATATATTAATATATCATAATATAATGATAATATAATAATTTAACATCTCATTAGATATAATAAATAATGGGTTAACAGCATTAATTGAGATCGTTAACTTAAAGGTTTCAAAACAACACTTACATGTAACGACTAACGATGACTTAACGACTCAGTTAAAATGTATATACATGTAGTGTATTTAGATGTATTAAAATACTTTTGGAAGACTTCAAGACATATATCAAAACACTCATACTTAACGAAAATGGTTAAAGTTACTTTCACATTCTTTTCTTTCATCAAGAATTCTAGTCGTATTTTTACCCGTATTATACACAGCTTCAAAACGTACTTACTATGGGTATATACCAATAGGAACTAGCATGGGATTCCACTCTTGATTATTTCATGTATGACTAATTAATTTTAACTTCTACCATGAGCTAGTCAACTAACTAGAACTCCTTTTAACCCCGCTCACCACTCACCAATTACCACTCATCATTCACTCCATTTCACTTCCAATTCTCTTTCTAATTATCTCTCAACACACCCACACTATTATGAACGTATTTTTCCAGTAATTAATCATCATCTTCATCAAAAATCACTTCAAGAATCAAGCTATAATCATCATAGGAAGAACACTTCAAGAACACTTCAAAAATCCCTTCAAGTTTACTAATTTACTTCCAAGCTTTCTAATCCATTCCAAGTAATCATCTAAGATCAAGAAACCTTTGTTATATACAGTAGGTTATCTTTCTTATTCAAGGTAATATTCATATTCAAACTTTGATTCAATTTCTATAACTATAAACTATCATAATTCGAGTAAAAATCTTACTTGAACTTGTTTTTGTGTCATGATCCTACTTCAAGAACTTTCAAGCCATCCAAGATCCTTTGAAGCTAGATCATTTCTTGTCACTTCCAGTAGGTTTACCTACTAAACTTGAGGTAGTAATGATGTTCATAACATCATTCAATTCATATATATAAAACTATCTTATTCGAAGGTTTAAACTCGTAATCACTAGAACATAGTTTAGTTAATTCTAAACTTGTTCGCAAACAAAAGTTAATCCTTCTAACTTGACTTTTAAAATTAACTAAACACATGTTCTATATCTATATGATATGCTAACTTAATGATTTAAAACCTGGAAACACGAAAAACACCGTAAAACCGGATTTACGCCGTCATAGTAACACCGCGGGCTGTTTTGGGTTAGTTAATTAAAAACTATGATTTAAAATTTGTTATTCTGAGAAAATGATTTTTATTATGAACATGAAACTATATCCAAAAATTATAGTTAAACTCAAAGTGGAAGTATGTTTTCTAAAATGGTCATCTAGACGTCGTTCTTTCGACTGAAATGACTACCTTTACAAAAACGACTTGTAACTTATTTTTCCGACTATAAACCTATACTTTTTCTGTTTAGATTCATAAAATAGAGTTCAATATGAAACCATAGCAATTTGATTCACTCAAAACGGATTTAAAATGAAGAAGTTATGGGTAAAACAAGATTGGATAATTTTTCTCATTTTAGCTACGTGAAAATTGGTAACAAATATATTCCAACTATAACTTAATCAACTTGTATTGTATATTATGTAATCTTGAGATACCATAGACACGTATACAATGTTTCGACCTATCATGTCGACACATCTATATATATTTCGGAACAACCATAGACACTCTATATGTGAATGTTGGAGTTAGCTATACAGGGTTGAGGTTGATTCCAAAATATGTATAGTTTGAGTTGTGATCAATACTGAGATACGTATACACTGGGTTGTGGATTGATTTAAGATAATATTTATCGATTTATTTCTGTATATCTAACTGTGGACAACTAGTTGTAGGTTACTAACGAGGACAGCTGACTTAATAAACTTAAAACATCAAAATATATTAAAAGTGTTGTAAATATATTTTGAACATACTTTGATATATATGTATATATTGTTATAGGTTCGTGAATCAACCAGTGGCCAAGTCTTACTTCCCGACGAAGTAAAAATCTGTGAAAGTGAGTTATAGTCCCACTTTTAAAATCTAATATTTTTGGGATGAGAATACATGCAGGTTTTATAAATGATTTACAAAATAGACACAAGTATGTGAAACTACATTCTATGGTTGAATTATCGAAATCGAATATGCCCCTTTTTATTAAGTCTGGTAATCTAAGAATTAGGGAACAGACACCCTAATTGACGCGAATCCTAAAGATAGATCTATTGGGCCTAACAAACCCCATCCAAAGTACCGGATGCTTTAGTACTTCGAAATTTATATCATATCCGAAGGGTGTCCCGGAATGATGGGGATATTCTTATATATGCATCTTGTTAATGTCGGTTACCAGGTGTTCACCATATGAATGATTTTTATCTCTATGTATGGGATGTGTATTGAAATATGAAATCTTGTGGTCTATTGTTACGATTTGATATATATCGGTTAAACCTATAACTCACCAACATTTTTGTTGACGTTTTAAGCATGTCTATTCTCAGGTGATTATTAAGAGCTTCCGCTGTCGCATACTTAAATAAGGACGAGATTTGGAGTCCATGCTTGTATGATATTGTGTAAAAACTGCATTCAAGAAACTTATTTTGTTGTAACATATTTGTATTGTAAACCATTATGTAATGGTCGTGTGTAAACAGGATATTTTAGATTATCATTATTTGATAATCTACATAAAGCTTTTTAAACCTTTATTGATGAAATAAAGGTTATGGTTTGTTTTAAATGAATGCAGTCTTTGAAAAACGTCTCATATAGAGGTCAAAACCTCGCAACGAAATCAATTAATATGGAACGTTTTTAATCAATAAGAACGGGACATTTCAGTACGCTACACTTTTTAGCCAAAACATATCTAGAATTGCAATCTTGTTAGGAATCCTCTAAACAATATTTCTGGAAAATTTGGGCTTCCAATTGCTCAAAACAAATTCAAATTTTGAGGTCAAAGATAATTGTCAAATAGTCAAAGTTTATGTTCATCAGTGAAATTGGTAATCGTTTTAAAGTTTTCAGTTAAATTTATGATTCCAATAGACTTTATGAACGATTTGAAACTTATTTCGTATTGTAACATTTGTCCAAAACTTGCTCAAAATCAAAAATCAATTTTTTTTATTTATAAACAGCAAACGCAGGTACCTTCGATACATATATTTTTTTTTATTTTTACAAACACATATATATTATTTACGAATCTGTGATAGAATATAAGCTCTTTTCGATTATAATTAAGTTGGTTTTTGAGTTGGCCGATTGATTTACTTACTAATGAGGAAGATGAAGAAGATTCGGAACAGAAAAGAGACGGGTTATATATATTAGGATGTGGAGTAAAACAGAGAAGACAAGTAGAACATACGGTTGTGTCATTGTTTGTGTAAACAAGGGACCTGGGTTCGAATCCTGTACCTGTCACATTTTTTTAGGGAGAGCTTAATGAGGTAGTTATTTATCTCTATTATTTTGTGATTTATTATCTTTAATATTATTATTATGATTATTATAATTATTGTTATGTTATTATTATTATTAGTATTAGTATTAATTAACATTTATCAATATGATTATAATTAGGAATATTGATATTATGATTATTGTTATTACATATACTAATATTATTTATCAATATCAAATATTATTATTATTTAATATTATTGTTATTTTTATCATTACTATTAAATAATATCATTCTTAATATTATCAGTAGTATTATTATAAATATTACTAACACTACTATTATTATTAAAAATTACCATATTAGATTTTATTATCATTATTATGATTATGATTAGTATTATTATTAATATTATAAAAATAATACAATTTTCATAAATATTAGTATTACTAACATTTTATAAATATTAGAACTATTATTAGTAACATAAGTACATTAGTAATAATATCATCATCATTTTTATAATTATCAATATTAACCAAATATAATTAAAATTATTGTTTTGATAAAAAAATGATATATATAAATAAAAAGATATTTAGTGCATGTAACATAATAAAAGTTATATTTACACTACATATAAGTATGTATTAATCGTATTAACAAATTTTATATAAATAATCATACATAATAAATTAGGTGTTCTTAATATAATACTAATCAGACAAATATAGTTATATATAAAATATAATATATATATATATAATTGTTCGATTTAAATTATGTGTGTTAATATACATACAAATGATATAGGTTCGTGAATCCGAGGCCAACCCTGCATTGTTCAATATAGTCATATGTATTTTTACTACAAAATACATTAGGTGAGTTTCATTTGCTCCCTTTTTAAATGCTTTTGCAATATAATTTTTTTTGGGACTGAAAATACATGCGCTGCTTTTATAAATGTTTTACAAAATAAGCACAAGTTCATGAAACTACATTCTACGATTGTCTTGTTATACCGGATATATGTACTTATTATTATTATGCTTGGTAACCTAAGAATTAGTGAAAAACACTAATTGACGCGAATCCTAAAGGTAGATCTACGGGCACCAACCACCCCCATTTTCGAATAGTGGAAATGCTTTAGTACTTCGAAGGGTTCTTGTCATACATTTGAATAGTGGAATGTATGATGCCTGATATCTTAAGCACTCTATGTTAAGGTCGGTTACCAGGCGACTCAATGTATGAATGATTTTTGCAGTTGTAATGATCCTGCGCATTTAATTAAATGAAATCTTGTGGCTTATTAAATATTATGATTATTATATAGAAATTAAACCTATGAACTCACCAACCTTTTGGTTGACACTTTTAAGCATGTTTATTCTCAGGTACAAATTAAGTCTTCCGCTGTGCATTTGCTCATTTTAAAGATATTACTTGGAGTCATTCATGACATATTTCAAAAGACGTTGCATTCGAGTCGTTGAGTTCATCAAGATTATTATTAAGTCAATTACAGTTGGGTATATTATGAGATGGTATGCATGTCGTCAACTTTCGATGTAATGAAAGAATGTTTTTTTTTAAAACGAATGCAATGTTTGTAAAAATGTATCATATAGAGGTCAAGTACCTCGCGATGTAATCAATTGTTATGAATCATTTATAATCGATATGGACTTCGTCTGGATGGATTAGGGCGGGTCGTTTCAGTTGGTATCAGAGCGGTGATCTTAGCGAACCAGGTCTGCATTAGTGTGCCTAACTGATAAGTCGTTAGGATGCATTAGTGTGACGACCCGAAAATTTCTGACCAAATTTAAACTTTAATCTTTATATTATTCCGACACGATAAGCAAAGTTTGTTAAGTTAAATCTCAAGAATTTTAAACTGTGTTCATACATTCATTATAACCTCGACCAAATTCCGACGATTCACGAACCGTTATATATAAATAGATATGTATATGTATATATATATTATAACTTGAGAATATTAATAAAGTATTAAACGTATAATACTTTACCCGAACGTATTTGTTTCAATATGATTTTTGACGAAATTTAAAAAAATATATTAAATGATTGAATTATCAGAAACATTGAATTATGATTACAAGTCTCTATTGAGAGGTCCACTATGATTTGAGAAAATCTATTCCTCTTAACGATATTCAGAATAATTTGTAAAGCTATTTATAAATAAAAACATAAAGTGTCATTTACGAAAATTAGACAAAAGTTAGTGGAGAATTAGTTTCCATAATATTCTATTAATCTATTTTCAAACGTACAAAGACGTTTTCAATTTAAAAAGAACTTTATTATTAAAACGTATATAACTTTTATAAATATCTAGAATTACTTTTGACAACTCATTACTTAACCAGTATGATAAAGATAACGATATTTATATTTTATTTTATTAAATATATATAACGATTTAAATTAATATTATATATATTTATACGCGTATTATACATACATAGTTTTTATACTTTTACTATACTTTAACTTTACCTTTACTTTACTTTTACTTTACTTTAACTTTAATAATTCATACTTTAATAATTCACTTTAATAATTCATACTTTAATAATCCACTTTAATAATTCATACTTTAATAATTCACTTTAATAATTCACTTTAATAATTTATACTTTAATAATTCATACTTTAATAATTCACTTTAATAATTCATACTTTAATAATTCACTTTAATAATTCATACTTTAATAATTCACTTTAATAATTAAAAAATCTATTGTAAATAGAATTCAATAGGTTTCATTTTTTCATAGAAACTTGAAAATATATTTCTCTAAACTCTCTCAATCGAATTACATATATATATTTTCTTTGTATTATTTCAAGATATTATTAGTATACATAAAATACAACGACAGAGTTATACTCAGACGATTTCAAAATAAGTTTTCAATCGGGATAGAGCTAAGGAAATTATGGGTTATAGCTAGGGAGGTTATGGGTATTAATCGAGGGTATTGCTCGTGAGGTCAACCTAACGTTTATCATTTTCGTTGCGTCTACGTACTTTCCTGCAATATTGAATCACAATATTGATACATTCGTGAATCCGAGACAAACCCTGCACTTGTTCAGTGCCGTCATATACATAATTGCTACGAAATACAGTATTGTGAGTTTCATTTGCTCCCTTTTTAATGCTTTTGCAATATATATTTTTGTGCTGAGAATACATGCGCTGTTTTATAAATGTTTTACGAAGTAGGCACAAGTACTAAAACTAATTCTATGTGGGTTTAAACCAGAAATATACCCTTAGCTTGGTAACATTAAACTACTTGTCTATGTACGGTAGGCGCGAATCCTAAAGATAGATCTATTGGGCCTGACAAACCCCATCCTGACTATGGGATACTTTAGTACTTCGAGGTTATTTTAAACACACCTGATCTGGTGTACTTCAGAGGGTAAAACATGAACGTTAAGGCTTGTTACCGGGTGCCTACAACTTATAGAATACTTTTAAACACTTGCGAGTGTATGGATATTTATGGAAACTGAAATCTTGTGGTCTATTACTATTACGAAAATGATTGATTATGATAAACTAATGAACTCACCAACCTTTTGGTTGACACTTTAAAGCATGTTTATTCTCAGGTATTAAAGAAATCTTCCGCTGTGCATTAGCTCATTTTAAGGATATTACCTGGAGTCATTCATGACATACTTTGAAAGACTTTGCATTCGAGTCATTGAGTTCATCAAGATTAATATTAAGTTAATTATAGTTGGATGTAATATGAAATGGTATGCATGCCGTCAATTTTTGATGTATAGAAAGTTTGTCTTTTGAAAACGAATGCAATGTTTGTAAAACGTATCATATAGGGTCAAATACCTCGCGATGTAATCAACTATTGTGAATCGTTTATAATGTATATGAACGGGTCATTTCAGTTGGTATCAGAGCGGTTGATGTGCAGCGGGGTAGTATATAAAATAGTTATTAATTTTAGCAGAAAAAACTATTAAATACGATACAATTTTACACAAGATATTTATTTATTTATAGAATGGATATACTTAAACCTTGCTACAACACTTATAGGCAGTGTACCTAATCGTACAGTAGTGTAGTTTTTAGTAAGTCCGGTTCGTTCCACAGGGAAATCTTTAAACAAAGCTCAACGCTATATTAGTTTACTTTTATAAAAATACAAATATATATATAAGTAATATTATTATTATAAAGGGGGGTTTTTACCGTTTAATGACCGGTTTGTCGATTTTAAGATTTTAGTCGCAGTTAAAACCTAATGTAAAATATAAAATAAATACAAGACTTAAATTAAAGCGTAAAGTAAATAACGATAATGAAATTGCGAATAATAAAAATGCGATAAAATAAAATTGCGATAATTAAAAAGTACGATAATTAAAAGTGCGATTAAATAACAATAAATAAAAGTGCGATAATTAGAAGTGCAATTAAATATAAAATAAAGAAAATTAAATATGAAATAAAAGAATTATGCTTATTTAAACTTCCGTAATCATGATGTTTGACGTGTTGATTTTAGTTTTATGCCCATGGGATAATTGTCCTTTGTCCTGGATTATTCAATATGTCCGTCTGGTTTTTGTCCATAACAGTCCATCAGTCATAAATATAAAGTGCGAGTGTCCTCATCAAATTATTATTATACCCGAAGTTAAATATTCCAACTAATTGGGGATTCGAATTGTAACAAGGTTTTAATACTTTGTTTAATGAATACACCAGGTTATCGACTGCGTGTAAACCAAGGTTTTACCACTTTGTTAACAATTACACCAATTACCCTTGAATGTAATTTCACCCCTGTTTTGATTATTCTAGTGGCTATTAATCCATTCCCGTGTCCGGTTAAATGAACGATTATTCGTACATATAAATACCCCGCCCATCGTGTCCGATCGAGTGTATATGGTAATTTATAGGGACGCCCAATTGTAAATCTTTATATTAACATTAACAAACTTTCATTTAGTTAAACAAATATAAAGCCCATTAATAGCCCATAGTCTAATTTCCACAAGTGTCGTTCTTTTGTCCAAACCCCAATTATGGTACAAAGCCCAATTACCCAATTTTAGTAATTAGCCCAACATCATGATTACTTCGTTTTAAATAAGCATAATAATAACTTAGCTACGAGACATTAATGTAAAAAGGTTGAACATAACTTACAATGATTAAAAATAGCGTAGCGTTACACGGACAGAATTTCGACTTACACCCTTACAACATTTGCTAACATACCCTTATTATTAGAATTAAAATTAAAATTAAAATATAAATTATAAATATAAATATAAATTTTACGTATGAAGAGGAAGAAAAAGATATGAAATTTATCAGAATTCGGTTGGCTTTATAGCCAGAGTTGATTTTTGGGGCTCCGCGACTCGCGGCAAAATGCTCTTCAAACTCCGCGAGTCGCGGAGATAGAAATTACAGCTCAGTCCTTGGAGTTTTCTCTGCCGACAGTTTTTAATATATATATATAATATATATATAATTAATATAATTAATTATATATTATATTATATTTATATACATAGTTAACTTGTAATTTTTAGTCCGTTGCGTCGAGCGTTAAGAGTTGACTCTGGTCCCGGTTCCGGATTTTCGAACGTCCTCGCGTACAATTTAATATCTTGTACTTTGCGTTTTGAATCTTGTACTTTTGTAATTTCGAGACGTTTCTTATCAATAATTTGAACCTTTTTGATTGTCTTTTGTACTTTTGAGCTTTTTGGTCGTTTGCGTCTTCAATTCGTCGAATCTGTCTTTTGTCTTCACCTTTTATTATTTAAACGAATATCACTTGTAAATAGAACAATTGCAACTAAAAGCTTGTCTTTCTTGAGGAATAATGCTATGAAATATATGTTCGTTTTTAGCATTATCAAATATTCCCACACTTGAGCGTTGCTTGTCCTCAAGCAATATTGTCTTGAAATACTAGAATCACTTCTTTATTCTTCACACTTTGTACATCAGTGATTTCTATACGGCGGTATAAACAATGGTAGTAACGATATGGTTTACAGTCCCACATGACTATAAAAATTTAGATCCATTAAGGAAATTGGATCTTTATGAAAACATTTGATCTTTTGAAATCTAGTTTTTACCCTAGATAAGTTTTCCGCAATAACCCTTTACCGGTGTTTGCAAAATATTTTTGTGGGTTTGGTGGGTTTCAGATTTGAAAATTTTAGCTCAAAACTTGCGGTTTTGTGTCACCCACTTGCTAACCTTGTATTTGGAAAGCAACACGTCCAGTTTACTTGTCCCGTATATTACCTTTCGGTAAACTACCGTCCGGTTGTAAAGGAAAGCGTTGAACAAGCAACTGTTAAGGCAATGTCCCGTGACATGCTTTTGATTATGGTCTATAACGTGTTGGACGCAATTACTATCCTTGGTAGGAGCAATAGTAAAGCTCACCCTTATAATTTTTCGGTCTGGCACAAGGTCCTGTCTTTGACCATGCTATGCAACCACCGTTCTTACGGTTGACACCCGATTTAGTTCAGGTGACCTAATGAATTCCAGGTGAATTCCTAGGATTTTACGTTCAATGGTAATGAACGCATTGAAAATAGGGTTTTCAGAAAACAAATCGGTTTGTAATTTTGATCAAAATATTTTCTCGTTTAAGCTCGAGTTTAGATATCATTGAATTCCATGAGTTTGAATTCTCAATCTTTAAGGTCAATCTCTAGGATTGAGTAATATCAGTCTTAAAAGCTGATTTTTAATCTTTAAGGAGATTATCCTTTCTGGGGATCTGATTCATTAGTCTTATCCAGCTAATTTGCATGGTGCCCCCCCATTGTACGAGATAAATCCTTCTCATGGTTAGGATAAATCTGACCACTTGGCGACCCTGTTTAATGCTGAGGTCCGTGGATTTCCTGCTGATTTTAGAGATGACTTTTCTAGATTTTTCGTCAACTTACAGCTGGTCTGGACGACAACTTCATGACCTAAATCAAGAAGCGCGTGTCTTTTTCGGAAGACTTTACTTCCTTTTAATGATGGAATTGATTCATCGTGTAGATCCATCTCTTCTTTTCTTTCATCGGGTAAAACAGTTTAGTTTAGTTCAAAGCAAAAGTATTTTCAGTTATTTGTTACAGATATATGTGACATATGTTAAGATAACTTGGTAAATTTTCCCACACTTGGCTTTTATTTTCCTTTTTATCGTCCTCTATTCCATTTTAAATGAATTTTAACATTTTAGTTTGTTTCTCAATTTATGTCCTTTCCGAGGTAACAATAATTTCGGTGTTAAAACCTAGTTTTATCGTTCATAAATATGTATAAACATGATTTTGAATTCATTTAATTGAAAATTTTGAAAAATTTTAATAGAATTGGGTAGTTAGTATATAAGACTAGGGCTGTTCCTTGTTATCGGAGAGCACTAGATTCTAATACAACTACTGCTTTACTAGTATTTTTAATGGTAACCAAGTGTATAAAGTAAAAATTTTAAAATCCGAAAGAATTTAACCCTTTCCTACACTTAAGATCTTGCAATGCCCTCATTTGCAAGAAATCAGTAACAATTTAAATTATTGAGGGTGATTTGTGTGAAAATGATTAAATTTTACCAAAGTTTCCAAATATATTGGCGTTTGTTTGCTGAATGATAAATGGTGCACATCATTTGTTCATTCCGTCTTGTTGTTATTTCACATATATTTTGCATCTTGTCGTCAAAATTAGTTGCTTTTGCTGAACTTAATGCCAGTCTTTGAAAATGCGTTGTTTTACCCTGTTGTGTACATAAGATAAACTGCAAACATATATACATATTTTTGAAGTTTGGTATATTACCCCACATTCAAAAATTATTAAAGTCTAAGAATAAAAGTTAGATAATTATAAAAATGATTACAATATTAACAAAAGTATTAAACATATCAATAATTACAAATAACAAAATAATAAAAAATAATAAGTAAACTAAGGATGATATTGGTACCAATAGGGGTTCCAGGCATAACCATAAGTGCTATAGAATGCTTCGGCAGGGTCATACGTAGGATATGGTGGCTGTATCTCTATCGACCAAGGAGGGAAGACGGGTTTCGGTGTAGGAATATAGTTTCTACCTATGTGTTGGCAATGAGCTATGATCTGGTTCTGATGAACTTGCCAATCTTCAAATGCTCTCTGTCTAGCATTTTCGTATTCCTGAGAAGCTATAAACCTATGCATTTCTTGCATCTCATTCCCCCCTCCTACATTACCTTGTTGCTGGTTTCTCTCCACCTGTGGATGTCTACCATGGTATCGTACTGCGGCGTTATTCCGCCTCTTCAAAACTTTCGCACCATGGTATACATTTAATCCTATAGTATCGCGGGGTTCCGGCTCTTCTAGTAATAATCCCCCCCGACTTATATCCACACCGAGATATTCACCAATCAAAGTAATAAAAATACCACCTCCTATTATGCTATGTGGTCGCATCCCCCGAACCATAGCTGATAAATAATAACCCACACAATATGGTATACTTACAGCGCTTTGTGGGTCTCGAATACACATATGGTAAAACAAATCTTGTTCATTTACTTTTTCTTTGTTCTTACCCCTTTGTGTAATCGAATTAGCTAAAAACCTATGTATCACTCTTAATTCGGCTCTATCTATATCCAAATAAGAGTAGTTTCCCCCTTTGAAACGGTGATGGCTTGTCATTTGACTCCACACACCGTGTGTATCAAAATTCTCATCTATCTTTCTACCGTTTAGTATCAATCCTCTACAATCGGCAGACGCTAACTCCTCAGGCGTATATATACGTAAAGCCTGAGCCATGTCCAGTAAAGACATGTGGCGCATCGAACCGCCTAACAAAAATCTAATAAAAGAACGATCGGTTAAACTAGCTACCCGATCATTCAACTCTATACTACATAACAACTCTTCACACCATACTTTATATACAGGTCTGCGTATGGTGAATAAACATATCCAGTCATTAAAAGAAGAATTACCATACCTCTGTACCAGTAATTCCCTAATTGGCCCGGCCAATTCTACAGCTTCTAAGGGTCCCCATTCTATGGCCCTCGGTACCTCAACAACCTTAGAGTGAAGAGTATGCAAACCCCGTTGATATTTTGGATAATCTATCCAAAGTCTGTCAAATCTCAGGTTCGGGTGCAATTCTTCCAAGTGCATATCCGAAAAGGTCATGACTGGATGAGGTACATCCTGCTTGTAGTAGTTATCCACCTCCTGTTGTTCCAAATTCTCAGCAGGAGCATTGCGGGCTTGGGATGAAGATTCACCCCTTTCATTCTGCAAAACACATTAAACACAAATTTTGTGCATCCAAATATGCATTAGTGTCAGCAAAATCATCAATCAAAATAATTACAATGACATTATCAATTTATATCAAACTTAAGCTTATTTTCACATTTTTGTCAAATCTACACTTTTTCAAATAAGCATATACGAAAATGTTCGCCAAGTTCATAAGCATTCAACTCAAATAACATGTCAAAATAATCATTACTAGCAATTAAACAAGTCTCAAATGGCATTATCTTTCAAAAATCAAGTTCATGAATTTTGGACTTGAAAAAGTCCACTTTAATTCTCAAAATCATGTTTAGGCTCAAAGTTTGGATCATTTAACTACCTAGACATGTTACACTACTCAATTTAGCAACAATTCATGACAAAAATCGGCCATAACCTGTTTATATCAAAAAGCCCCAAATTTGCTCAAGAACACAAACCCTAGATTATTCAAAATTTGAAGATTAAGGCTTCTAATCATGTTAAACAGCATCAATCTAGGTTATACAAGCATAATACATAAACAATTTAAGTCTAATTACACTAAAAAGCATCAAAATCAAATTGGGGAAAAAATAGCTCAAGAACACCTAATTTCGAATTAAATGGTGTTTAGGTGTAGAAATTTACCGTTTTTCTTGAGTAATTCTTAGATAGCATCCTTCTCAACATGATTTTAGCAAAAAATTTGGTGATTAACGGTTAAAAATTGGGATTTTTGGGGGTGTTTTTCGGGTTTTTTCGGGTTCTTTTTTCGCAGTATTTTTCTGTTTTGTGTGTGGGGGAGTGAACTGATCGTGCAGCTCTTTTATTTTTATTTTTATTTTTTTTTAATCATTAACTTATAAAAACAATTAAGTAATTAATTTTAAAATTTTGTTTCCCTTGTTATTTAGGACGAGGTCGTTTCGGATCGATGTCCTAGTCCGTCTCTCGACAAAATTTTAAAATTTGTCTTTTTGTAGCGATTGTTTTAAAAGCTAAGATTTTTTTTGGGTTTTTTAATGTTTTTGGCATACTTTAAATCAATAAGATTAAAAATAATGATAATAAAAGTTCTCGTCCCTCCCTCGGGTAAAGCAATTTCGGTTCAAAGACCTAGTTTTCAACTTACGACGAATTTTAAAAATCATATTCTTAACTTAATGAGATAAAGTAAATTTTTGTTTTTAAATTCACACAACTTAAATATAAAATTCAAAATTAAAAATTAAAAATTAAAAATTCACACCAAACTTAAAATTTGAAATGCATAAAATTAAAATTTCATATTTTAAAAAATTAAAAATTCACACCAAACTTAATTTAAAAATTTATATTATAAATTCACACCAAACTTATATTAATTTTTCAAATATTTACAATTTTAAATATATTGTTTTTACAAAATTTACAATATTAATTTAAGATTTAAATATTAATTTTTAAAATATGGTAAAAATAAAATTAAAAATCTTTTTGTCTTTTTATCCCACTTTAATCAATCAAATATTATCAAAAATATGCGCCCCTCTTTTCGGTAAAGTAATTTCGGTTCCAAGACCTAATTTAACTCATGACGAATTTTTGAAATATTTTGGGTTGATTGATTAAAGATATTTATACCTTGAGAATAAACGTTAAATTTCGCAGTGATGTAATAAATTTTTGAATGATATCAATAATTTCGGTCGCCAAACCTAATTTTATTTAATACCAATTTAATACTTTTTAGCGAACAAATTAGCGTTTATTATCAAAAGGTTAAAAATAAAAATAAAAATAAAAACTGTACAGACATACCTGTGAAATAGATTTCTTAGTTATATGATCTATTCCATTCATAAGATAGTCGGTTTAATTGATTTTCCATGGCTGCATAGGCGTAACCCCGAGCATTCAGTGTCTTTTCTTCTAAACATATGAACGGTCCGTCTCTGCATAAAGTAACAAATTCGGTATTTGAATAGGTTTGATTATTTGAACATTTACCTCCATGTGACCATTTTCCGCATTTGTGACATCGTTCTAGGTGTCGTGCTCTTCTTTTCGCTGCGGATTTTGATTTTCCTTTACCAAATTGTAACTTATTATCTTCGCATCTGGATTCTTTTCTAACTCCGTCCATTCTTTCTCTGATTACTGATACTATTTCACTCGGTAGTATGTCATTATTACGTTTAGTGATCAAAGCGTGTAGCATTAGACCATGGTTTAGTTCACAGGCAGTCTTCATTTCGTAAAAACCTAAAAAAAATAAAAATTCAGAATGGGGGGAGAAGACTAGTTCTTTAGGGTCTGCTAGGGAAAGACCATACGTGTTCCATTTTCGAGAACTACACGAAAACAGACAATCTAACTCTAACAGAAATACATATTATCCTTTAAAGACTTGATTCTCCCCACACTTAGTTAGCTGTGGTGTCGAAATTGTGATTAACTTCGTTGTCGACTTCCATCGGACCATGTATGTAATGTTTAACTCTGTGACCATTAACTTTAAATTCAATCCCATTTGAATTTATCAATTCTATCGTTCCGTATGGGAAAACTCTTTTGACTATGAATGGTCCAGACCATCTTGATTTCAATTTTCCAGGAAATAGCTTGAATCGTGAATTGAAAAGAAGAACTCTGTCTCCTTCTTTAAATTCTTTTGAACTTCTGATTCTTTTATCATGCCATTTCTTCGTTCTTTCTTTATAGATTAACGAATTTTCGTATGCTTCATGTCTTAATTCTTCTAATTCGTTTAGTTGACTTAATCGTAGACGTCCGGCTTCATGTAAATCAAGATTACATGTCTTCAAAGCCCAAAATGCTTTGTGTTCAATTTCTACTGGAAGATGACATGCTTTTCCGTAAACAAGTCTAAAAGGTGTGGTTCCAATTGGAGTTTTGTAGGCTGTTCTAAAAGCCCAGAGTGCATCCTCCAATTTAATGGACCATTCCTTCGGATTTGATCCTACGGTTTTCTCTAGAATACGTTTTAAAGCTCGGTTGGTATTTTCAACTTGTCCACTTGTTTGTGGATGATATGCGGTGGAGATTTTATGAGTTACTCCATATCTTTTAAGAACTTTCTCAAGTTGATTATTACAGAAATGAGTACCCCGATCACTTATTAAAGCTTTCGGTGTTCCAAACCTTGCAAAAAGACGTTTTAAAAAGTTGACTACAACTCGTGCATCATTAGTTGGGAGAGCTTGTGCTTCCGCCCATTTAGATACATAATCAATGGCTACGAGTATATATAGATTATTATGAGATTTTGGAAATGGACCCATAAAGTCAATACCCCAAATGTCAAATACTTCACATACTTGGATGACATTTTGTGGCATTTCATCACGTTGACTTATTTTTCCGGCCCTTTGACATGCATCACAGGATTTGCAAAGAAGGTGTGCGTCTTTGTAAATTGTAGGCCAATAGAATCCAGCTTCATAAACTTTTCTTGCTGTTAGTTGAGGCCCATAATGCCCTCCTGTTGGTCCTGTGTGACAATGGTTTAAAATTTTACTAGCTTCATCTCCAAATACACATCGGCGTATTATTCCATCGGGACAACTTTTAAACAGATGTGGATCTTCCCAGAAATAGTGTTTTATATCACTGAAGAATTTCTTTCGTCTTTGGTACGATAATCCTTTTTCAAGGAATCCACAAACTAAGTAGTTTGCATAGTCTGCAAACCATGGGATTTCTTTATAATCTATCTTCAATAGATATTCATCAGGAAAGTTATCTTGTATGGCTGATTCATTTAGAACTTCTAATTCGGGATTTTCAAGACGAGAAAGATGATCAGCGGCGAGATTTTCTGCTCCTCTTTTATCTCGGATTTCAATATCAAACTCTTGTAAGAGTAAGATCCAACGGATTAATCTTGGTTTAGCATCTTGTTTCGAAAATAGGTATCTAAGAGCAGAATGGTCGGTATAGACCACCGTTTTTGCTAGAACGAGATATGATCGAAATTTGTCAAAAGCAAAGACAATAGCAAGGAGTTCTTTTTCAGTAGTTGTATAGTTTGTTTGTGCTCCTTGTAATGTCTTACTAGCATAATATATAGGTTGAAATCGTTTTTCAATCCTTTGTCCTAAAACGGCTCCCATTGCAAAATCACTTGCATCGCACATTAGTTCAAATGGTAGATTCCAATTTGGTGTTATCATGATCGGTGCATTAGTGAGTTTTTCTTTAAGAATATTAAAAGATTTGATACATTCATCTGAAAAGATGAATGGCGTATCCTTTTCTAGGAGTTTATTCATAGGAGTGGCAATTTTAGAAAAATCTTTTATGAAACGTCGGTAAAAACCGGCATGCCCTAGGAAACTCCTAACTCCTCTAACATTGGTGGGATGTGGAAGTTTAGAAATTACATCTACTTTAGCTCTATCCACTTCAATTCCTTCTTTTGAAATTTTATGTCCAAGAACGATGCCTTCTTTAACCATGAAATGGCATTTCTCCCAATTAAGTACTAGATTTGATTTTTCGCATCTAATTAGCATTCGTTCTAGATTAACTAGACATGATTTAAATGTATCACCGAAGACTGAAAAGTCATCCATGAATACTTCCATGCATTCTTCTATCATGTCATGAAAAATCGCGATCATACACCTTTGAAAGGTTGCAGGGGCGTTGCAAAGTCCAAATGGCATGCGTTTGTAAGCAAACGTACCATAAGGGCACGTGAATGTGGTTTTCTCTTGGTCCTCGGGTGTTAATGGAATTTGAAAATATCCGGAAAATCCATCTAGAAAACAATAGTAACTATTTCCGGCTAATCTTTCCAACATTTGATCTATGAAAGGTAAGGGAAAGTGATCTTTTCTGGTGGCGTCATTTAATTTTCTATAATCAATGCATACACGCCATCCTGTTACAGTCCTAGTAGGAATAAGCTCATTTTTCTCATTTGTGATGACAGTCATGCCACCCTTCTTAGGCACGCATTGAACTGGGCTTACCCATGGACTATCAGAAATTGGATATATCAAACCTGCATCTAGCAGTTTAATAATCTCTTTCTTAACTACATCTTGCATATTAGGATTTAGTCTTCGTTGGCGTTGCACATACGTTTTATGACCTTCTTCCATAAGGATTTTATGTGTGCAATACGAAGGACTTATTCCTTTAATATCATGAATCTTCCATGCAATGGCTGGTTTATGAGCTTTCAACACAGAAATGAGTTGTGATTTCTCATTTTCAGTAAGAGAAGACGATATTATTACAGGTAATTCAGATTCACCATGTAAATAAGCGTATTCCAAATGGTTTGGAAGTGGCTTTAACTCTAATTTCGGAGGTTCTTCTATCGATGATTTATATCGATATCTGTCTTCTTCTTTTAGCATTTGAATTTCTTCTGTTGTTGGTTCATATCCATTAGCTATAAGTGTAGCTAACATTTCAGCTTCATCAATTGGTTCATTACCTTCTCCTAAAGAACATTCTCCTGTTCCTTGTAATTCTGGAAATTCTTCTAATAATTCTGCATGTGCATCTATAGTTTGAATATAATAACATGTATCATCTGCAGATTGTGGTTGTTGCATGGCTCTATCCACTGAAAAGGTAACACTCTCATCCTCTATACTTAGGGTCAGTTTCTTACCGAACACGTCTATCATTGCTTTAGCCGTGTTTAAGAATGGTCTTCCTAATATGAGAGGAACTTGAGAATCTTCTTCCATGTCCAAAACAACAAAATCTACTGGAAATACTAAAGTACCAACTTTAACTAGCATGTTCTCCATTATCCCTCTAGGATATTTTATTGATCTATCGGCTAGTTGTATGCTTATTCTGGTTGGTTTTAATTCTCCAAGGTCTAGTTTAGCGTATAGTGAATACGGCATTAGATTTATACTAGCACCTAAGTCTGCCAATGCTTCTATTGAACTAAGACTACCCAGAAAACATGGAATTGTGAAACTTCCTGGATCAGATAGTTTTTCTGGTATCTTATTCAACAGCACTGCTGAACAATTAGCATTCATAGTAACAGCCGAGAGTTCTTCCATTTTCTTTCTATTTGAGATTAGATCTTTCAAGAATTTAGCATATCTTGGCATTCCTGAAATCACATCAATGAAAGGAAGATTTACATTTATCTGTTTAAACATATCCAAGAATTTGGATTGCTCGGCTTCAAGTTTTTCTTTCTTCATTTTACTCGGATAAGGAAGTGGTGGTTGGTATGGTTTAACATAAGGTTTATCCTTAACTGTGTTATCTTCATTAACCTTTTCAACTACCGGTTCTTTTTCCTTATCTTGATCAGGTTGTGGTTCTTGTGGAGTAGGAATAGTTTCATCAGAAGTTACAGGTATTTCAGGTGGTTTAAGTGTTGTACCACTTCTTGTGGTAATAGCTTTAGCTGTTTCATTCCGGGGGTTAGCATTTGTATCACTAGGTAGACTTCCCGGTTTTCTTTCACCTATTAACCTTGCTAGGTTACTTACTTCTTGTTCCAGATTTTGAATAGAAGCTTGTTGATTTCTAAATGCTTGAGCATTTTGTTCATTTGTTTGTTTTTGAGATGTGAAAAACTGCGTTTGAGTTTCAACTAGCTTCGTCATCATATCTTCTAAATTCGGCTTTTTATCATCGGTTTGTTGTGGTGGTTTGTTTTGAAAATTAGGTCTTTGCTGATTGTAAGTATTATTGGATACTTGTTGATTGCTAGGACCTTGTTGGTTGTTGTATGGAATATTTCGGTTATAATTCTGGTTTTGATTGTAAATCGGTCTTGGCGGTTGATAATTATTCTGATAATTATTTCCAGGCCTTTGGTTTATGTATGAAATATTCTCTCTTTGTTCCATTGTTAATTCAATACTGAGACAATCTTTTGTCAAATGTGGTCCTCCACACTGCTCACAACTAATTCGTATAGCATGAATATCTTTAGTCATCTTTTCCATTCGTCTCTCGAAAGCATCTATCTTTGCGGAAATGGAATCTAAGTCATGGCTAGAATCGGCTCTAGCTGCTTTAGATGATCTAATGATATCTTTTTCTTGGTGCCACTCATGCGAGTGGGAAGCAGTGTTATCAATAATTTTGTAAGCATCAGTTTCGGTTTTTTTCATAATAGAACCACCGGCTGCTATATCTATGTCTTTCCTTGTAGTGATGTCGCATCCTCGGTAGAATATTTGTACTATTTGACAGGTGTCTAAACCATGTTGCGGACATCCTCTTAACAACTTTCCATATCTTGTCCACGCCTCATATAGAGTTTCATTTGGCTTCTGTGTGAACGTAACAATTTCTGCTTGAAGTCTTACGGCTTTAGATGCAGGAAAGAATTGTTTAAGAAATTTGTCAATTAAAACGTCCCATGTATCGATCGCCCCTTCAGGTAACGATTCCAACCAATCTTTGGCTTCTCCCTTTAAAGTCCAGGGAAATAACATGAGATATATCTGTTCATCCTCCACTTCTCGGATTTTAAATAGTGTGCAGATCCTATTAAAGGTACGTAGATGTTCATTTGGATCTTCCTTCGGTGCACCACTAAATTGGCATTGATTAGTCACCATGTGTAGAATTTGTCCTTTGATTTCATAATCTGGCGCATTAATGTCTGGATGAGTAATTGCGTGACCTTGGCCAGTGCGTTTAGCTCTCATTCGGTCTTCCATACTTAAAGGTTCCAGATTCTCCATAATTGAATTTGTTGAATCGGTATCACTAGATGATTCTGTTTTAATAGTTCGTTCCTCAACAATCTCTGTTTGAATGATTGGTGGTTCCGGAGGAAAGTTTAATGGTTCAGGATCTACGAACCGTTCCTGAATATTCTCTGGATTCTCAATTGTGAGGTTGGGTTCAAAAAATGGATTATCGGAAATTTGAACTGAAGTACTTGGTCTACTGGATGACGATTCTAAAGAAAAATCAACGGCGGTTATATTTGTTAAACGATGTCTTGATCGAGTTACAGGTGGTGAACGTACAAAAGGTGGTGAACGTCTTGCTCGGTGCATTCACTGAATATCCTATTAGTTTTTAAAAAGAAAGAAAAATTACAATAAGTTATCCAATCAATAGACTTTTCTAATTTTTCCCACGTTTCGAATAGCCAAAAGATGCAGCAGAGGGGCAGGATTCGTTTGGTCTCAATATAATTGAGGACTGTTTGGCTCCAATAACCCGGTCCACGTACAAATCCAACTATTACTACGAACCAGAAAATTTTGATGTCTATTAATTTAACCACTTAAAATAAATTTTCGTAATTTTAAGAAATTTAGATAAGAAGTAGAAAAAATTCTAAGTCCTAAAAACTAGAATGGCGAGAAATAAGAGAGAAAAAGAGTTCGTCGAAAAAGGTTGAAAAAGAAAAAATGGTTGAAAAATAAAAGGTGACGGAAAAATAAAAGAAACTTATCAAAACTTAAAAATACTTGACTAACCTAATCTTATTACTACAACTAACTTAAAATTATAATCGCAAATTGAAATTACTAATTGGAATGATAATTGGTACATAGTAAAAGTCGTCTAAAAATATTAAAGCTTACAGGAAAAACTAAATCCCAAATGGAAATAACTTAAAAAGAAACTAAAACTTAAAAAGGCGTCGCAAAATTCTAAAGCACCTAAATCTTAGTCTAAAGAAAAAGCACTTAAGAGAGTTTACGGCAAAGCCTAAAAATCTAGGAGTAAAAATAACTATAGCAAAAACTAAGTTTAAAATTAAATATGAGCTAAAAATACAAATATTACGTTACAACGATTAAAAAGGTACAAAATATAAAAATATACAAAAAGTTGTAAAAAGTACAATTTTTATAAAAATATTATTTTTATATTATTTATTTTATTAAACTATTAATTTTACAATTTTAATAAAACTAATTAAACAAAATATATAAATAAAAAGTAAAAATAAAACTAATAATAATAATAATAATAATAATTAGGTTTAAATAATAATAATAATTAATTAAATCCCGTAATTAATGCAGAATTAGGGCTTCTGTGCGCGTGTCAGATGGTCTCCGCGAGTCGCGGCAATTAAAGAAGAAAACCCCGCGAGTCGCGGGGTTCAGAAATTCAGTTGACAGCTGATAATTTCAACGCGTTTTTCTTTAATTTTTTTTTTATTTTATGTTTTCTGTTTTTTAAATAAATAAAAGATTTTAAAATAAAACTTATATTTTTATAAACTAAAATAGAAATAAAGAAACTTATAAAACTTAAATATTTAACAAAATCTTAAAAATACTTATATTTTTGTTTTTCTTTTTATATTTTCGAATATTTAAAACGTATTTTTACAAAAGCGAATTTTAATAAAAGTAAACAAAAAATCTTTTTTTTTTATATTAGCGTTGCGCTTCCGGCTTTTAAGAGTGTTCCCCGGCAGCGGCGCCAAAAATACTTGGCGTGCAGCGGGGTAGTATATAAAATAGTTATTAGATTTAGCAGAAAAAACTATTAAATACGATACAATTTTACACAAGATATTTATTTATTTATAGAATGGATATACTTAAACCTTGCTACAACACTTATAGGCAGTGTACCTAATCGTACAGTAGTGTAGTTTTTAGTAAGTCCGGTTCGTTCCACAGGGAAATCTTTAAACAAAGCTCAACGCTATATTAGTTTACTTTTATAAAAATACAAATATATATATAAGTAATATTATTATTATAAAGGGGGGTTTTTACCGTTTAATGACCGGTTTGTCGATTTTAAGATTTTAGTCGCAGTTAAAACCTAATGTAAAATATAAAATAAATACAAGACTTAAATTAAAGCGTAAAGTAAATAACGATAATGAAATTGCGAATAATAAAAATGCGATAAAATAAAATTGCGATAATTAAAAAGTACGATAATTAAAAGTGCGATTAAATAACAATAAATAAAAGTGCGATAATTAGAAGTGCAATTAAATATAAAATAAAGAAAATTAAATATGAAATAAAAGAATTATGCTTATTTAAACTTCCGTAATCATGATGTTTGACGTGTTGATTTTAGTTTTATGCCCATGGGATAATTGTCCTTTGTCCTGGATTATTCAATATGTCCGTCTGGTTTTTGTCCATAACAGTCCATCAGTCATAAATATAAAGTGCGAGTGTCCTCATCAAATTATTATTATACCCGAAGTTAAATATTCCAACTAATTGGGGATTCGAATTGTAACAAGGTTTTAATACTTTGTTTAATGAATACACCAGGTTATCGACTGCGTGTAAACCAAGGTTTTACCACTTTGTTAACAATTACACCAATTACCCTTGAATGTAATTTCACCCCTGTTTTGATTATTCTAGTGGCTATTAATCCATTCCCGTGTCCGGTTAAATGAACGATTATTCGTACATATAAATACCCCGCCCATCGTGTCCGATCGAGTGTATATGGTAATTTATAGGGACGCCCAATTGTAAATCTTTATATTAACATTAACAAACTTTCATTTAGTTAAACAAATATAAAGCCCATTAATAGCCCATAGTCTAATTTCCACAAGTGTCGTTCTTTTGTCCAAACCCCAATTATGGTACAAAGCCCAATTACCCAATTTTAGTAATTAGCCCAACATCATGATTACTTCGTTTTAAATAAGCTTAATAATAACTTAGCTACGAGACATTAATGTAAAAAGGTTGAACATAACTTACAATGATTAAAAACAGCGTAGCGTTACACGGACAGAATTTCGACTTACACCCTTACAACATTTGCTAACATGCCCTTGTTATTAGAATTAAAATTAAAATTAAAATATAAATTATAAATATAAATATAAATTTTACGTATGAAGAGGAAGAAAAAGATATGAAATTTGATTAGAATTCGGTTGGCTTTATAGCCAGAGTTGATTTTTGGGGCTCCGCGACTCGCGGCAAAATGCTCTTCAAACTCCGCGAGTCGCGGAGATAGAAATTACAGCTCAGTCCTTGGAGTTTTCTCTGCCGACGGTTTTTAATATATATATATAATATATATATAATTAATATAATTAATTATATATTATATTATATTTATATACATAGTTAACTTGTAATTTTTAGTCCGTTGCGTCGAGCTTTAAGAGTTGACTCTGGTCCCGGTTTCGGATTTTCGAACGTCCTCGCGTACAATTTAATATCTTGTACTTTGCGTTTTGAATCTTGTACTTTTGTAATTTCGAGACGTTTCTTATCAATAATTTGAACCTTTTTGATTGTCTTTTGTACTTTTGAGCTTTTTGGTCGTTTGCGTCTTCAATTCGTCGAATCTGTCTTTTGTCTTCACCTTTTATTATTTAAACGAATATCACTTGTAAATAGAACAATTGCAACTAAAAGCTTGTCTTTCTTGAGGAATAATGCTATGAAATATATGTTCGTTTTTAGCATTATCAGCGGTGGTCTTAGCGAACCAGGTCTTGCATTAGTGTGTCTAACTGATAGTTTATAAGATACATTAGTGAGTCTGGACTTCGACCGTGTCTGCATGTCAAAAGTTTTGTTTATCATTTTTAGTCGGAAATCATCTACTTACCATCCTTAGAAAATTACCTGCTTATCATTCTTAGTCTACACACGTCTTGCTGCATTGATTGCATGAATAGTGTATAGACAAAATTCATATCTTAGCGTATCTGCTAAATCATATCTTATCGTATCTATTACCGTAAACTTTGCCTGACATATTCCGTAAATTCCTCCGTAATCTACGAAACCTTTTGCTCTATATAATTAGAATACCACCCGATAGCCGGAAAATCATTTCATATCGAAAAATCCTTTATCAAATCGTACGAAATGGAATTCGTCATCAGTTCAAGTTCCTCGGATTTTAAAATGGAATCCCACTCAAGTTCCGAAAGCAGTGTGACCGGAATGGATCAACCAATTAGTCATCATCTATTCTGGATGAATTGGGGATGGGTTCGTAGCCTCCTTAATCATTGAAGAAAAGAAGAAGGTGATCCTTTTCATCCACCACATTGCCCTCTTGGCGAAGAACCTGAAGCACTTACCGGCGAACCTGTTCGAAACACCATTTTCTCTCTCATTTCCAGAGTATCTCGTCATGATTATATACTACACCAAATTCTAGATCTTATTTATCCGCTCGTCCGAACCGACAATCACCCCGGTGTAATAGAAGAAGTCAACGAGCTTCGCGCTCGGGTAGTGGCTTTGGAGAATATGGTGCAAAGGTTACAAACACCAGCAGCAGCACCAGCAACATAACCAGTACCACCATCAACAACATCAACAGTACCATTACCACCACCACCAACAACCGCATCGCAAACCTCAACTTCACAATCTGTCCCATGAGCATCGACATCATACGCCCTGTAGATACTAAGGAATACCACAACGATGAAGTATTGATTCATAACTTTATTGGGAAAACATTCTACGACGATTATGTAATTTCTAAAGTTTAGAAATTATCTATCCTAGCCTTAACCATAAATCAAGTGAGTTTAATTTAATATTAACTCATTAAATCTATATTACATCTGAAGAAATATACACATATATTTTCATAAAGACTGTAATAAAATTCTTTTGTACAAAATATTAATTGTGATATTTTTTTAACGGGTAGGTAATACCCGAGAGATATATAAATTCACAATTAATACATTACATTCTTCGAATCTGATTCAGCAAATCATCAACTATACTCCCTACTTTCACAACAATATCCATTCTTTCATATAAATCAAAACAATCATACTCATTCAAATTCAATTACATATTCTGATTTTGAAATCGCCGAATTCAATTCAAGTTATAACTGGTATCATCACTCTTAGATTCCTATATCTTTCAAAGCTATACTTTGACTTCAAAACTGTGTTAGAACATCATATGTATTAACGATTACAATATGTGCTCAAACCCTTCGAAATACCTGAAGACACTTCAAATAATGAACAATCGAGATGATGATCCAACCACATGTTATCCACAGTTACGTACCTGAAAAACTCTTGAAACCAAAGTCATAATTTAACATGTATCCATGTCAGACCTTTTGGCATTTACTAGCTAAAATAACTTTTCAATCCCTTCTAAAAATAGACAGTTTTGTCACAGCTCCAGCAAACCAACTTCAATTGTTCATTCGAATAAGCCTTATTATAATGATTACCCCTTCATCATTATTACCGGGGAACCTTTCATATCTCGCCACATTAGCAGTAAACTTATTAACAACTTCATTGATCTTTGAATTTCCGAAAAATCTTTATATTTATCAAAACCCCATCATTTACTCATCTGCATCTTGTAACTAGAATTGCCATACGAATCATTGGAAATTAGCGATCAGTATTTTGAAGTCTCGCAGCATGTCTACGCCAACAATTATATGTGTCTATCTTCTGGACTTATATACTTTGAATGTGAAGTTTCTGAAAAACACCCTAAACTGCGAACCAGTTCTCGAAATTTTGAAAAATGCCGATGAAGCAGCAAAAACTGTAAATGACCTTAACAGTAAAAAGTTGGATGATAAAGGATAGTATATTGGCAAAGCTCAGAAAAAGAGAAGCTTTGGAACTGGAAAACGGATTGAGCAAAGTATGAAGGAGGCTGTGGACAAATCACAAAGGCTGAACCTGCCTTCAAAGAATCCAAATGATTCAGTACTTTCTGAAGTCATTAACGAATACCTTGCTCCTGACTCTAAACCCCTGCGGACAATACCCTTCATCATCCTCTGATATTAGACATTCTAAGATATCATCGTATCTTTCATTATAAATATCCTCCATATTTCTGAAGATATTTCCATAATTATTCTTATCTGAAATCATTTACCTCTTCGTGCTGTCTGTATTACATCATAAAAGAAATTATTTTAGTTTCTATATTCTGAAACTTTCGAATTTAAAAAAGGAATATTTTTGAAGTAGTGTTGGGAACTGAAGCATGAACTAGTATAATATAATGACACTTGATCAACGTGATTATATTACAGTAATTCATGCTGAGTTTCTAAATGGAACATGATGATTCACAGATCATAACGTCATCATGTGCTATGTTACACGACTCTTGTATTCTTTTTGATCTCTAAATATCAAGAAAATATTTCTTGATGATTCGGCCTTTTCCGAGGTATTCTGGTAATTTGACAAGTCAAGATCGTGCCATTACAATTTCTTTCCTAGAACATTAACAATGTTCATTCCGAAATTTATATTTGCGAATTCTGGACCATTACAAGCGGTGCTTAATCGCAAGAAGAAGAAACGAAAGGACAAAGCTCCGAACTAGAAATGGGAGTATAAATCATAGCAAATAGAAGAGAGCATTAACTATGGATGACAATGATTATAGAAGAAGCAAGGACTTTGAAATATAAGGGAAGATATAAAACCCAACAACAACCCAGAAATCACAAACCGTATATATCAATGCATATAGCAATATAAAGACACGGGAGAACTAAAAATACTATAAAACCAAGAGTATAGTAGAAGTAAATAGATTCTTCCAGAGGCAGATGAAAAAGAAGAGCGACAGATATGAAAGTGTGGAGTATATCAAGAATCATCACTGGATGAAGCGTATTGACAAATAATTTTAAAGTAAGAATTGAGGGAGAAAGAATAGAAGGTGTGAATTAAAAGGAAATGAAGGAGGTGGATTTATAGTGAAATATCCGACAGAAAAATCGAGATGAATCATCGCATTAAATCGAAGAGGATCATAATTTCCTTAATCACCGAAGAATCAAATCCTATATAGATTACAAAGATTTTCTTTAATCCGGAGATCAACCGTGATGATGTCAAAAGATAAGACGAATCCCTATTTTCTCATTTCCCTCTTTTACGATAGCTTCACTCATACGTTTCGAGTAATCGAATTATTTTATCCATATTTCTCAATCATGATAAAACCCTATGAATCAACTTATATTCATCATAATAACATTCTTATTGTTAGCCATGAAGACCTCGATCAAATTTCGGGACGAAATTTCTTTAACGGGTAGGTACTGTGACGACCCGAAAATTTCCGACCAAATTTAAACTTTAATCTTTATATTATTCCGACACGATAAGCAAAGTTTGTTAAGTTAAATCTCAAGAATTTTAAACTGTGTTCATACATTCATTATAACCTCGACCAAATTCCGACGATTCACGAACCGTTATATATAAATAGATATGTATATGTATATATATATTATAACTTGAGAATATTAATAAAGTATTAAACGTATAATACTTTACCCGAACGTATTTGTTTCAATATGATTTTTGACGAAATTAAAAAAATATATTAAATGATTGAATTATCAGAAACATTGAATTATGATTACAAGTCTCTATTGAGAGGTCCACTATGATTTGAGAAAATCTATTCCTCTTAACGATATTCAGAATAATTTGTAAAGCTATTTATAAATAAAAACATAAAGTGTCATTTACGAAAGTTAGACAAAAGTTAGTGGAGAATTGGTTTCCATAATATTCTATTAATCTATTTTCAAACGTACAAAGACGTTTTCAATTTAAAAAGAACTTTATTATTAAAACGTATATAACTTTTATAAATATCTAGAATTACTTTTGACAACTCATTACTTAACCAGTATGATAAAGATAACTATATTTATATTTTATTTTATTAAATATATATAACGATTTAAATTAATATTATATATATTTATACGCGTATTATACATACATAGTTTTTATACTTTTACTATACTTTAACTTTACCTTTACTTTACTTTTACTTTACTTTAACTTTAATAATTCATACTTAAATAATTCACTTTAATAATTCATACTTTAATAATCCACTTTAATAATTCATACTTTAATAATTCACTTTAATAATTAACTTTAATAATTTATACTTTAATAATTCACTTTAATAATTCATACTTTAATAATTCACTTTAATAATTCATACTTTAATAATTCACTTTAATAATTCATACTTTAATAATTCACTTTAATAATTCAAAAATCTATTATAAATAAAATTCAATAGGTTTCATTTTTTCATAGAAACTTGAAAATATATTTCTCTAAACTCTCTCAATCGAATTACATATATATATTTTCTTTGTATTATTTCAAGATATTATTAGTATACATAAAATACAACGACAGAGTTATACTCAGACGATTTCAAAATAAGTTTTCAAACGGGATAGAGCTAAGGAAATTATGGGTTATAGCTATGGAGGTTATAGGTATTAATCGAGGGTATTGCTCGTGAGGTCAACCTAACGTTTATCATTTTCGTTGCGTCTACGTACTTTCCTGCAATATTGAATCACAATATTGATACGTTCGTGAATCCGAGACAAACCCTACACTTGTTCAGTGCCGTCATATACATAATTGCTACAAAATACAGTATTGTGAGTTTCATTTGCTCCCTTTTTAATGCTTTTGCAATATATATTTTTGGGCTGAGAATACATGCGCTGTTTTATAAATGTTTTACGAAGTAGGCACAAGTACTAAAACTAATTCTATGTGGGTTTAAACCAGAAATATACCCTTAGCTTGGTAACATTAAACTACTTGTCTATGTACGGTAGGCGCGAATCCTAAAGATAGATCTATTGGGCCTGACAAACCCCATCCTGACTATGGGATGCTTTAGTACTTCGAGGTTATTTTAAACACACCTGATCTGGTGTACTTCAGAGGGTAAAACATGAACGTTAAGGCTTGTTACCGGGTGCCTACAACTTATAGAATACTTTTAAACACTTGCTAGTGTATGGATATTTATGGAAACTGAAATCTTGTGGTCTATTACTATTACGAAAATGATTGATTATGATAAACTAATGAACTCACCAACCTTTTGGTTGACACTTTAAAGCATGTTTATTCTCAGGTATTAAAGAAATCTTCCGCTGTGCATTAGCTCATTTTAAGGATATTACCTGGAGTCATTCTGTAGTGACCCGAACTTTTCCATGTTTATATATATTAATTGAGATTGATATTTACATGATTAAATGTTTCCAACATGTTAAGCAATCAAACTTGTTAAGACTTGATTAATTGAAATAGGTTTCATATAGACAATTGACCACCCAAGTTGACCGGTGATTCGCGAACGTTAAAACTTGTAAAAACTATATGATAACATATATATGGTTATATATATAGTTAACATGATATTATGATAAGTAAACATATCATTAATTATATTAACAATGAACTACATATGTAAAAACAAGACTACTAACTTAATGATTTTGAAACGAGACATATATGTAACGATTATCGTTGTAACGACATTTAATGTATATATATCATATTAAGAGATATTCGTACATCATAATATCATGATAATATAATAATTTAAAATCTCTTTTGATATTATAAATATTGGGTTAACAACATTTAACAAGATCGTTAACCTAAAGGTTTCAAAACAACATTTACATGTAACGACTAACGATGACTTAACGACTCAGTTAAAATGTATATACATGTAGTGTTTTAATATGTATTCATACACTTTTGAAAGACTTCAAGACATTTATCAAAATACTTCTACTTAACAAAAATGCTTACAATTACATCCTCGTTCAGTTTCATCAACAATTCTACTCGTATGCACCCGTATTCGTACTCGTACAATACACAGCTTTTAGATGTATGTACTATTGGTATATACACTCCAATGATTAGCTCTTAGCAGCCCATGTGAGTCACCTAACACATGTGGGAACCATCATTTGGCAACTAGCATGAAATATCTCATAAAATTACAAAAATATGAGTAATCATTCATGACTTATTTACATGAAAACAAAATAACATATCCTTTATATCTAATCCATACACCAACGACCAAAAACACCTACAAACACTTTCATTCTTCAATTTTCTTCATCTAATTGATCTCTCTCAAGTTCTATCTTCAAGTTCTAAGTGTTCTTCATAAATTCCAAAAGTTCTAGTTTCATAAAATCAAGAATACTTTCAAGTTTGCTAGCTCACTTCCAATCTTGTAAGGTGATCATCCAACCTCAAGAAATCTTTGTTTCTTACAGTAGGTTATCATTCTAGTACAAGGTAATAATCATATTCAAACTTTGGTTCAATTTCTATAACTATAACAATCTTATTTCAAGTGATGATCTTACTTGAACTTGTTTTCGTGTCATGATTCTGCTTCAAGAACTTCGAGCCATCCAAGGATCCATTGAAGCTAGATCCATTTTTCTCTTTTCCAATAGGTTTATCCAAGGAACTTAAGGTAGTAATGATATTCTTAACATCATTCGATTCATACATATAAAGCTATCTTATTCGAAGGTTTAAACTTGTAATCACTAGAACATAGTTTAGTTAATTCTAAACTTGTTCGCAAACAAAAGTTAATCCTTCTAACTTGACTTTTAAAATAAACTAAACACATGTTCTATATCTATATGATATGCTAACTTAATGATTTAAAACCTGGAAACACGAAAAACACCGTAAAACCGGATTTACGCCGTCGTAGTAACACCGCGGGCTGTTTTGGGTTAGTTAATTAAAAACTATGATAAACTTTGATTTAAAAGTTGTTATTCTGAGAAAATGATTTTTATTATGAACATGAAACTATATCCAAAAATTATGGTTAAACTCAAAGTGGAAGTATGTTTTCTAAAATGGTCATCTAGACGTCGTTCTTTCGACTGAAATGACTACCTTTACAAAAACGACTTGTAACTTATTTTTCCGACTATAAACCTATACTTTTTCTGTTTAGATTCATAAAATAGAGTTCAATATGAAATCATAGCAATTTGATTCACTCAAAACGGATTTAAAATGAAGAAGTTATGGGTAAAACAAGATTGGATAATTTTTCTCATTTTAGCTACGTGAAAATTGGTAACAAATCTATTCCAACTATAACTTAATCAACTTGTATTGTATATTATGTAATCTTGAGATACCATAGACACGTATACAATGTTTCGACCTATCATGTCGACACATCTATATATATTTCGGAACAACCATAGACACTCTATATGTGAATGTTGGAGTTAGCTATACAGGGTTGAGGTTGATTCCAAAATATATATAGTTTGAGTTGTGATCAATACTGAGATACGTATACACTGGGTCGTGGATTGATTCAAGATAATATTTATCGATTTATTTCTGTACATCTAACTGTGGACAACTAGTTATAGGTTACTAACGAGGACAGCTGACTTAATAAACTTAAAACATCAAAATATATTAAAAGTGTTGTAAATATATTTTGAACATACTTTAATATATATGTATATATTGTTATAGGTTCATGAATCAACAGTGGCCAAGTCTTACTTCCCGACGAAGTAAAAATCTGTGAAAGTGAGTTATAGTCCCACTTTTAAAATCTAATATTTTTGGGATGAGAATACATGCAGGTTTTATAAATGATTTACAAAATAGACACAAGTACGTGAAACTACATTCTATGGTTGAATTATCGAAATCGAATATGCCCCTTTTTATTAAGTCTGGTAATCTAAGAATTAGGGAACAGACACCCTAATTGACGCGAATCCTAAAGATAGATCTATTGGGCCTAACAAACCCCATCCAAAGTACCGGATGCTTTAGTACTTCGAAATTTATATCATATCCGAAGGGTGTCCCGGAATGATGGGGATATTCTTATATATGCATCTTGTTATTGTCGGTTACCAGGTGTTCACCATATGAATGATTTTTATCTCTATGTATGGGATGTGTATTGAAATATGAAATCTTGTGGTCTATTGTTACGATTTGATATATATAGGTTAAACCTATAACTCACCAACATTTTTGTTGACGTTTTAAGCATGTTTATTCTCAGGTGATTATTAAGAGCTTCCGCTGTCGCATACTTAAATAAGGACAAGATTTGGAGTCCATGCTTGTATGATATTGTGTAAAAACTGCATTCAAGAAACTTATTTTGTTGTAACATATTTGTATTGTAAACCATTATGTAATGGTCGTGTGTAAACAGGATATTTTAGATTATCATTATTTGATAATCTACGTAAAGCTTTTTAAACCTTTATTGATGAAATAAAGGTTATGGTTTGTTTAAAAATGAATGCAGTCTTTGAAAAACGTCTCATATAGAGGTCAAAACCTCGCAACGAAATCAATTAATATGGAACGTTTTTAATCAATAAGAACGGGACATTTCAGTTGGTATCCGAGCGTTGGTCTTAGAGAACCAGAAAATTTGCATTACTGTGTCTTATCGAGTTTGTTAGGATGCATTAGTGAGTCTGGACTTCGACCGTGTTTTCTTTAAAAATGATTGCTTAACATTTTTGTTGGAAACTATATATTTTTAACATATGAATATTATGTGATATATTAATCTCTTAACGTGTTTGATATTATGTGATAGATGTCTACCTCTAGAACAAGTCCCATTGACTCACCTAATAATAATGAAGAGTCAAATGTAAATTGGAATGATTTGTGGACTGATTCACAAGTTCCCGAAGAGGAACCGGAAGAAGAGACGGAACCGGAAGAAGAATCGGAACCGGAAGAAGAATCGGAACCGGATGAAGAAATAGAACCGGTGGGGGAAATAATAAAACGGTTAAGTAAAAGAAAATCCTCAACCAACCGACCAAAGTTAATTATGGTCAATGGTGTTTCCGCCAAGGAAGCAAAATATTGGGAGGATTACCAATTCTCCGATGAATCGGATTTCGACGAGAATTCCGATGATGTTATAGAAATTACCCCAACTGAATTTAAAAAGGCAAAAGAAAATAATAAGGGAAAGGGCATAAAAATAGAGAAATCTAATTCCAACCCCGATGAACTTTATATGTATCGTCAACCCCCGAAGTCCTTAAGTTGTAACAATGACCCGGGAACCTCTAAACCACCAGGTTTTTCTAAACCAATGTGGACAACGACGGCTCGTATTAGGGGAACATCATATATCCCTAGAAACTTGGCAAAACGAACCAAAACCGAAGAAGAAGAAACGAGCGAGTCGGAATAAGATAGTTGTATTCGTGTGGTGTAATATATGGAATATAGTGTTCTTATGCTTTATGATATATGTAAAAATTGCTTGTATTAATAAGTATTTTTTTTATGAATCTAACTCTTGTCTATTTTACAGTTTAAAAACACAAAATGGATAGACAACCCAATATTTTAAGAGACCTACCCGGAGACATGATTGATGAAATCTTGTCTAGAGTCGGCCAGAATTCTTCGGCACAACTATTTAAGGCGAGATCAGTTTGTAAGACATTCGAAGAACGTTCCAAGAATGTCTTGGTTTATAAGAGACTTTCGTTTGAAAGATGGGGGATATCACATTGGGAAACCCATAAATTACGATGTGTTTACTTTGACGCATATATTGCGGGGAACCCAAATGCTATTTTACGCAACGGGTTAAGAAATTATTTTGACTCAATATATCCGAATATTGGACTTCGTGATTTAGAAAAAGCGGCTAACATGCAACATAAAGAAGCATGTTATACTTACGGATTAGTAATGTTCGCTTCTCACCAAAGTGAGAACAAGAACATCGGGCTATAACTATTAAACAAAACGTTTCCACAAGTGACGGAGTCGGTAATTAGGGTAAGAAATGAGGTTTTTAGATTATTACGGGACTGTTGGACATTACGTAACCCTCGTCCCTTTGACGACGTTACAACACGTTGTCTTATCAACGGCCATAACGGTTATGTTCCACAAGACCAAGGATGGGAAGTAGTCCTAGTAAAACCAGAATGCATGACTTGTTTCTGGACGTATGAATTACGTGTCTTTATTGCCTTTGCTGAACGACTTGTGTACTAGCTAGAATTATCTTCACAACTATCTTGTATCAAAGTTATTGTGTGCTATATTTCATGCTTTATGTAAAATAAGCGGTATTGTAAGTTTGGAAAATATTGTATAAAAGTTTGAACGCGAAATATTATTATAATCAGTTTTTCATATAGAATTGTAGTAGTTGAATTGTATATTAGCTACTAAGTATGAACTTAACGGGTAGGTACTACCCGAATTTAAACTTATAAAACGCTAATATGAAGAAAAAGCTTTTATAAATGAGTTCATATTATGCTACGAAATACTATTAACTACTCTTAATATTCTGTATGATTAACTTGTTCCATTTGACTATTGTGAAAGAAATGGCACCGACTACTCGACACACCGTGAATATGAATGAAGAGGAATTCCGTACTTTTCTAGCTTCAAACATAGCCGCAGTATAGGCTGCGCTACATACCAACAATAACCTTGGATCTAGCAGTACAGGAAATCGTGTAGGATGCACCTACAAAGAATTCACTGCCTGCAAACCTTTGATGATGGAACCGAAGGACCGATCGGATTGAAACGGTGGACCGAGAAGGTCGAATCGGTGTTTGCCATAAGTAAGTGTACTGAAGAGGACAAAGTGAAGTACGCTACGCATACCTTCACAGGTTCTGCGTTAACATGGTGGAATACCTATCTAGAGCAAGTGGGACAAGACGATGCGTACGCACTACCGTGGTCAGCATTCAAGCACTTGATGAACGAGAAGTACCGTCCCAGAACTGAGGTCAATAAGCTCAAGACAGAACTTAGAGGGTTACGAACCCAAGGATTTGATATTACCACGTACGAAAGACGATTCACAGAATTGTGCCTATTGTGTCTGGGAGCATTCGAAGATGAGGAAGAGAAGATCGACGCGTTTGTGAAAGGATTACCGGAAAGAATCCAAGAAGATATAAGTTCACACGAGCCCGCCTCCATGCAACAGGCATGTAGAATGGCTCACAAACTAGTGAACCAGATTGAAGAAAGAATTAAAGAACAGACTGCTGAAGAGGCTAATGTGAAGCAAGTCAAAAGAAAGTGGGAGGAAAACGGTGATAAGAATCACCAGTACTACAACAACAGCAATTACAACAATAATCGCAACAATTATCCCAACAATCGCAACATCAATCGCAACTACAACAAACGGCTCAACAACAACAACAACAACAACAATAACAACAGCAACTACAACAATCATCCCAACAACAATAATAACCGCAACAACAACAACAATCAGAAGCAGCTATGCCAAAGGTGTGAAAAGAATCACTCGGGGTTCTGCACCAAATTTTGCAACAAGTGTAAAAGAAATGGTCATAGCGCGGCGAAGTGTGAGGTCTACGGACCAGGGGTTAATAGAACGAAAGGAACAAATGGTGTCGGAACGAGTAATGGCGGAGCAAGTAGTGTCGGAGCAAGTTATGCCAATGTAGTTTGTTATAAATGTGGAAAACCGGGCCACATTATTAGAAATTGCCCGAACCAGGAGAACACGAATGGACAAGGCCGCGGAAGAGTTTTCAATATTAATGCGGCAGAGGCACAAGAAGACCCAGAGCTTGTTACGGGTACGTTTCTTATTGACAATAAATCTGCTTACGTTTTATTTGATTCGGGTGCGGATAGAAGCTATATGAGTAGAGATTTTTGTGCTAAATTAAGTTGTCCATTGACGCCTTTGGATAGTAAATTTTTACTCGAATTAGCAAATGGTAAATTAATTTCAGCAGATAATATATGTCGGAATCGAGAAATTAAACTGGTTAGCGAAACATTTAAGATTGATTTGATACCAGTAGAGTTAGGGAGTTTTGATGTGATAATCGGTATGGACTGGTTGAAAGAAGTGAAAGCAGAGATCTTTTGTTACAAAAATGCAATTCGCATTATACTAGAAAAAGGAAAACCCTTAATGGTGTACGGAGAAAAGGGCAACACGAAGCTACATCTTATTAGTAATTTGAAGGCACAAAAACTAATAGGAAAAGGTTGCTATGCTGTTCTAGCACACGTCGAGAAAGTACAAACTGAAGAAAAGAGCATCAATGATGTTCCCATTGCAAAAGAATTTCCCGATGTATTTCCGAAAGAATTACCGGGATTACCCCCACATCGATCCGTTGAATTTCAAATAGATCTTGTACCAGGAGCTGCACCAATAGCTCGTGCTCCTTACAGACTCGCACCCAGCGAGATGAAAGAACTGCAAAGCCAATTACAAGAACTTTTAGAGCGTGGTTTCATTCGACCAAGCACATCACCGTGGGGAGCTCCTGTTTTGTTTGTCAAGATGAAAGATGGTACATTCAGGTTGTGTATCGACTACTGAGAGTTGAACAAACTTACCATCAAGAACCGCTACCCACTACCGAGAATCGACGACTTATTTGATCAACTACAAGGCTCGTCTGTTTATTCAAAGATTGACTTACGTTCCGGGTATCATCAAATGCGGGTGAAAGAAGATGATATTCCAAAGACTGCTTTCAGAACACGTTACGGTCATTACGAGTTTATGGTCATGCCGTTTGGTTTAACTAATGCACCAGCTGTGTTCATGGACCTTATGAACAGAGTGTGTGGACCATACCTTGACAAGTTTGTCATTGTTTTCATTGATGACATACTTATTTACTCAAAGAATGACCAAGAACACGGTGAACATTTGAGAAAGGTGTTAGAAGTATTGAGGAAGGAAGAATTGTATGCTAAGTTTTCAAAGTGTGCATTTTGGTTGGAAGAAGTTCAATTCCTCGGTCACATAGTGAACAAAGAAGGTATTAAGGTGGATCCGGCAAAGATAGAAACTTTTGAAAAGTGGGAAACCCCGAAAACTCCGAAACACATACGCCAGTTTTTAGGACTAGCTGGTTACTACAGGAGGTTCATCCAAGACTTTTCCAGAATAGCAAAACCCTTGACTGCATTAACGCATAAAGGGAAGAAATTTGAATGGAAGGATGAACAAGAGAAAGCGTTTCAGTTATTGAAGAAAAAGCTAACTACGGCACCTATATTGTCATTGCCTGAAGGGAATGATGATTTTGTGATTTATTGTGACGCATCAAAGCAAGGTCTCGGTTGTGTATTAATGCAACGAACGAAGGTGATTGCTTATGCCTCTAGACAATTGAAGATTCACGAGAAAAATTATACGACGCATGATTTGGAATTAGGCGCGGTTGTTTTTGCATTAAAGACATGGAGGCACTACTTATATGGGGTCAAAAGTATTATATATACCGACCACAAAAGTCTTCAACACATATTTAATCAGAAACAACTGAATATGAGGCAACGTAGGTGGATTGAATTGTTGAATGATTACGACTTTGAGATTCGTTACCACCCGGGGAAGGCAAATGTGGTAGCCGATGCCTTGAGCAGGAAGGACAGAGAACCCATTCGAGTAAAATCTATGAATATAATGATTCATAATAACCTTACTACTCAAATAAAGGAGGCACAACAAGGAGTTTTAAAAAAGGGAAATTTAAAAGATGAAATACCCAAAGGATCGGAGAAGCATCTTAATATTCGAGAAGACGGAACCCGGTATAGGGCTGAAAGGATTTGGGTACCAAAATTTGGAGATATGAGAGAAATGGCACTTAGAGAAGCTCATAAAACCAGATACTCAATACATCCTGGAACGGGGAAGATGTACAAGGATCTCAAGAAACATTTTTGGTGGCCGGGTATGAAAGCCGATGTTGCTAAATACGTAGGAGAATGTTTGACGTGTTCTAAGGTCAAAGCTGAGCATCAGAAACCATCAGGTCTACTTTAACAACCCAAAATCCCGGAATGGAAATGGGAAAACATTACCATGGATTTCATCACTAAATTGCCAAGGACTGCAAGTGGTTTTGATACTATTTAGGTAATAGTTGATCGTCTCACCAAATCAGCACACTTCCTGCCAATAAGAGAAGATGACAAGATGGAGAAGTTAGCACGACTGTATTTGAAGGAAGTCGTCTCCAGACATGGAATACCAATCTCTATTATCTCTGATAGGGATGGCAGATTTATTTCAAGATTCTGGCAGACATTACAGCAAGCATTAGGAACTCGTCTAGACATGAGTACTGCCTATCATCCACAAACTGATGGGCAGAGCGAAAGGACGATACAAACACTTGAAGACATGCTACGAGCATGTGTTATTGATTTCGGAAACAGTTGGGATTGACATCTACCGTTAGCAGAATTTTCCTACAACAACAGCTACCATTCAAGCATTGAGATGGCGCCGTTTGAAGCAATTTATGGTAGAAAGTGCAGGTCTCCGATTTGTTGGAGTGAAGTGGGGGATAGACAGATTACGGGTCCGGAGATTATACAAGAAACTACCGAGAAGATCATCCAAATTCAACAACGGTTGAAAACCGCCCAAAGTCGACAAAATAGCTACGCTGACATTAAAAGAAAAGATATAGAATTTGAAATTGGAGAGATGGTCATGCTTAAAGTTGCACCTTGGAAAGGCGTTGTTCGATTTGGTAAACGAGGGAAATTAAATCCAAGGTATATTGGACCATTCAAGATTATTGATCGTGTCGGACCAGTAGCTTACCGACTTGAGTTACCTCAACAACTCGCGGCTGTACATAACACTTTCCACGTCTCGAATTTGAAGAAATGTTTTGCTAAAGAAGATCTCACTATTCCGTTAGATGAAATCCAAATCAACGAACAACTTCAATTCATCGAAGAACCCGTCGAAATAATGGATCGTGAGGTTAAAAGACTTAAGCAAAACAAGATACCAATTGTTAAGGTTCGATGGAATGCTCGTAGAGGACCCGAGTTCACCTGGGAGCGTGAAGATCAGATGAAGAAGAAATACCCGCATCTATTTCCAGAAGATTCGTCAACACCTTCAACAGCTTAAAATTTCGGGACGAAATTTATTTAACGGGTAGGTACTGTAGTGACCCGAACTTTTCCATGTTTATATATATTAATTGAGATTGATATTTACATGATTAAATGTTTCCAACATGTTAAGCAATCAAACTTGTTAAGACTTGATTAATTGAAATAGGTTTCATATAGACAATTGACCACCCAAGTTGACCGGTGATTCGCGAACGTTAAAACTTGTAAAAACTATATGATGACATATATATGGTTATATATATAGTTAACATGATATTATGATAAGTAAACATATCATTAATTATATTAACAATGAACTACATATGTAAAAACAAGACTACTAACTTAATGATTTTGAAACGAGACATATATGTAACGATTATCGTTGTAACGACATTTAATGTATATATATCATATTAAGAGATATTCGTACATCATAATATCATGATAATATAATAATTTAAAATCTCTTTTGATATTATAAACATTGGGTTAACAACATTTAACAAGATCGTTAACCTAAAGGTTTCAAAACAACATTTACATGTAACGACTAACGATGACTTAACGACTCAGTTAAAATGTATATACATGTAGTGTTTTAATATGTATTCATACACTTTTGAAAGACTTCAAGACATTTATCAAAATACTTCTACTTAACAAAAATGCTTACAATTACATCCTCGTTCAGTTTCATCAACAATTCTACTCGTATGCACCCGTATTCGTACTCGTACAATACACAGCTTTTAGATGTATGTACTATTGGTATATACACTCCAATGATCAGCTCTTAGCAGCCCATGTGAGTCACCTAACACATGTGGGAACCATCATTTGGCAACTAGCATGAAATATCTCATAAAATTACAAAAATATGAGTAATCATTCATGACTTATTTACATGAAAACAAAATAACATATCCTTTATATCTAATCCATACACCAACGACCAAAAACACCTACAAACACTTTCATTCTTCAATTTTCTTCATCTAATTGATCTCTCTCAAGTTCTATCTTCAAGTTCTAAGTGTTCTTCATAAATTCCAAAAGTTCTAGTTTCATAAAATCAAGAATACTTTCAAGTTTGCTAGCTCACTTCCAATCTTGTAAGGTGATCATCCAACCTCAAGAAATCTTTGTTTCTTACAGTAGGTTATCATTCTAGTACAAGGTAATAATCATATTCAAACTTTGGTTCAATTTCTATAACTATAACAATCTTATTTCAAGTGATGATCTTACTTGAACTTGTTTTCGTGTCATGATTCTGCTTCAAGAACTTCGAGCCATCCAAGGATCCATTGAAGCTAGATCCATTTTTCTCTTTTCCAATAGGTTTATCCAAGGAACTTAAGGTAGTAATGATATTCTTAACATCATTCGATTCATACATATAAAGCTATCTTATTCGAAGGTTTAAACTTGTAATCACTAGAACATAGTTTAGTTAATTCTAAACTTGTTCGCAAACAAAAGTTAATCCTTCTAACTTGACTTTTAAAATAAACTAAACACATGTTCTATATCTATATGATATGCTAACTTAATGATTTAAAACCTGGAAACACGAAAAACACCGTAAAACCGGATTTACGCCGTCGTAGTAACACCGCGGGCTGTTTTGGGTTAGTTAATTAAAAACTATGATAAACTTTGATTTAAAAGTTGTTATTCTGAGAAAATGATTTTTATTATGAACATGAAACTATATCCAAAAATTATGGTTAAACTCAAAGTGGAAGTATGTTTTCTAAAATGGTCATCTAGACGTCGTTCTTTCGACTGAAATGACTACCTTTACAAAAACGACTTGTAACTTATTTTTCCGACTATAAACCTATACTTCTTCTGTTTAGATTCATAAAATAGAGTTCAATATGAAATCATAGCAATTTGATTCACTCAAAACGGATTTAAAATGAAGAAGTTATGGGTAAAACAAGATTGGATAATTTTTCTCATTTTAGCTACGTGAAAATTGGTAACAAATCTATTACAACTATAACTTAATCAACTTGTATTGTATATTATGTAATCTTGAGATACCATAGACACGTATACAATGTTTCGACCTATCATGTCGACACATCTATATATATTTCGGAACAACCATAGACACTCTATATGTGAATGTTGGAGTTAGCTATACAGGGTTGAGGTTGATTCCAAAATATATATAGTTTGAGTTGTGATCAATACTGAGATACGTATACACTGGGTCGTGGATTGATTCAAGATAATATTTATCGATTTATTTCTGTACATCTAACTGTGGACAACTAGTTATAGGTTACTAACGAGGACATCTGACTTAATAAACTTAAAACATCAAAATATATTAAAAGTGTTGTAAATATATTTTGAACATACTTTAATATATATGTATATATTGTTATAGGTTCGTGAATCAACAGTGGCCAAGTCTTACTTCCCGACGAAGTAAAAATCTGTGAAAGTGAGTTATAGTCCCACTTTTAAAATCTAATATTTTTGGGATGAGAATACATGCAGGTTTTATAAATGATTTACAAAATAGACACACGTACGTGAAACTACATTCTATGGTTGAATTATCGAAATCGAATATGCCCCTTTTTATTAAGTCTGGTAATCTAAGAATTAGGGAACAGACACCCTAATTGACGCGAATCCTAAAGATAGATCTATTGGGCCTAACAAACCCCATCCAAAGTACCGGATGCTTTAGTACTTCGAAATTTATATCATATCCGAAGGGTGTCCCGGAATGATGGGGATATTCTTATATATGCATCTTGTTATTGTCGGTTACCAGGTGTTCACCATATGAATGATTTTTATCTCTATGTATGGGATGTGTATTGAAATATGAAATCTTGTGGTCTATTGTTACGATTTGATATATATAGGTTAAACCTATAACTCACCAACATTTTTGTTGACGTTTTAAGCATGTTTATTCTCAGGTGATTATTAAGAGCTTCCGCTGTCGCATACTTAAATAAGGACAAGATTTGGAGTCCATGCTTGTATGATATTGTGTAAAAACTGCATTCAAGAAACTTATTTTGTTGTAACATATTTGTATTGTAAACCATTATGTAATGGTCGTGTGTAAACAGGATATTTTAGATTATCATTATTTGATAATCTACGTAAAGCTTTTTAAACCTTTATTGATGAAATAAAGGTTATGGTTTGTTTAAAAATGAATGCAGTCTTTGAAAAACGTCTCATATAGAGGTCAAAACCTCGCAACGAAATCAATTAATATGGAACGTTTTTAATCAATAAGAACGGGACATTTCACATTCATGACATACTTTGAAAGACGTTGCATTCGAGTTATTGAGTTCATCAAGATTAATATTAAGTCAATTATAGTTGGATATAATATGAAATGGTATGCATGCCGTCAATTTTTGATGTAAAGAAAGTTTGTCTTTTGAAAACGAATGCAATGTTTGTAAAACGTATCATATAGAGGTCAAATACCTCGCGATGTAATCAACTATTGTGAATCGTTTATAATGTATATGAACGGGTCATTTCAATTAGTGAGTCTGGACTTCGGACTAGTAGTTGTTAGGTTATATTAATAAGTCTAGACTTGAACCTGGTCTGCATGTTAAAAGTTTTGCTTATCGTTCTTTGTCGAAAAAATATCTACTTATCATTGTCAGTCTTGACACGTCTTATTGCAATTATTGCATAGATGATGTACAGACAAATTTACATCTCATCAGATTAAACTTTATCTGACACGTCTCTTTAATTTTCTCCATAATTCATGAGATCTTCTGTACTATATATAGGTATTCTATGTAAATAGAATATCATCCGATATCCGAAAACCATTCCATATCAAAATCCTCTTACTGATCGTAAAAGATGGATCCTACACCTGGCTTGGATTCCATTAGTTTCGGAATCGATTTCGAGATGCGTATTGAAGTAGACTCCGAAGTCAATGAACCCGAAGTGTCTCCACCATTTAGCTATTTTTTCTTCTGGAGGAGACGGGGGTGGGTCTGAGACTTACTCACTCAATGGAGAAACGAAGAAGGCGAACCCTACCATGACCCAAACTTACCACCTAACATCGAAGAAAACGATGTACTCACCGGTGAACCTATGCGCAACACTATTTTCACCTTTCTTGCCAAAATATTCTGCCTCGAAGGTCGCATTACTGCAATCTCAGAAAATATTCAACCTCTACTTCCGAATACCAATCGAAGGGGAATATTAGAAGAAGTTAGGGAACTTCCAATTGATAATCGAGATCTATCGAATCAGTTGAGTAGGTGGATAGAAATGATAGAGAGTAGGATATGTGACAACCCGGAAATTTCCAACCAAATTTAAACTTTATCTTTATATTATTCCGACACGATAAGCAAAGTTTGTTAAGTTAAATCTCAAGAATTTTAAATTGTGTTCATACATTCATTATAACCTCGACCAAATTCAGACGATTCACGAACCGTTATATATAAATAAATATGTATATATATGTATATATATATTATAACTTGAGAATATTAATAAAGTATTAAACGTATAATACTTTACATGAACGTATTTGTTTCAATATGTTTATCGATGGAATTAGAAGATAATATCAAATGATTGATTTATCAGATACATTATGATATCATTACGGGTCTATGTTATGAGGTCCACTGTGATTTAATAAATCTATTCTTTTTGACAACATTCGGAAAATGGTAAAGTGATTTATAAGTAAGAACGTGAAGTGTAAATAACTTAGATGTTGGATATCGACAAGTTAAGTAACTCGACATTTTTCATTAAGATGATTTCATACGTTTATTTAACCTTTGAACTTTATCCCATGCTTCACCAACAAACTGTAATTTAAAAACTTGAAACCTATTATGAATATATATGATTCTACTTTTCTAAAACATTTTATGATATATAACGATTTCCATTATTTTAACCTTTAAACAAAATGATTCTTAAAATATATTTGGTTTTGGAAAACAAAATTATTATATTTATTTGATTTAGTTTCAAAAGTACAAAAACGTTTTCAGTTTAAAAAGAACTTTATTATTAAAACGTATATAACTTTTATAAATATCTAGAACCACTTTTGACAACTCATTACTTAACCAGTATGATAAAGATAATGATATTTATATTTTATTTTATTAAATATATATAACGATTTAAATTAATATTATATATATTTATACGCGTATTATACGTACATAGTTTTATACTTTTACTATACTTAAACTTTACCTTTACTTTATTTTTACTTTACTTTAACTTTAATAATTCACTTTAATAATTCATACTTTAATAATTCATACTTTAATAATTCACTTTAATAATTCATACTTTAATAATTTACTTTAATAATTCATACTTTAATAATTTACTTTAATAATTCACTTTAATAATTCAAAAATCTATTATAAATAGAATTCAATAGGTTTCATTATTTCATAGAAACTTGAAAATATTTTTCTCTAAACTCTCTCAATCGATTTACATATATATATTTACTCCGTATTATTTCAAGATATTATTAGTATACATAAAATATTACGTCAGAGTGCTGTCCGAGTGATTTCGAAATTGTTTTTCGAGTGGGATTGGATTAAGGAAATTATGGGTTATAGCTATGGAGGTGATTGGGTATGGTTCATGGGTATGCTCGTGAGGTCAATATAGTGTTTATCATCTCCGTTGCGTCTACGTACCTTTCCTGCAATATTGAATCTCAATATTGATACGTGAGTACTCATAATTTAACTTTTATATACTAATAGTGTATCCCTGACTAGTGCTCGAGTATATAGGATTATGCATGTTTGTACTTTTGATATTGCCTTTAGTTAGGTTATGTTGAATCCTGAATTAGTTATATATGCGACTGAGATAAGGTATAAGATATGCATGTCATTGGAAAGCTAGTGAAAAATTAAGAACTTTTCATTTAGATATCGAATGATTTCGATGAACGGATTTGAAGTTATAGTCCATCGAATTTTTTTATTATTATTAAAAATGATTATTATTATCGTCGTTATTATCGTCGTTCTATTTTTATCTTATTATTATTATTATTATTATTATTATTATTATTATCTTTATCAATAAAAGGATTTATCATTAAAAATGTTATTTTTTTTATTATTACTATCGTTATTATCGTTAAAGTTATAATTAGTATTATTATTATTATCCAATTATTATTATTATTATTATTATTATTATTATTATTATTATTATTATTATTATTATTATTATTATTATTATTATTATTATTGGTATTATTATTATTATTATCATTATTAATATATATATCATTATTTAAAAATGGTTATTGTTATTGTTATTATTATTATTACTATATTATCATTAAGATAATTATTAGTATTATCGTTAATAATGTTATAGTAACTATCATTATTAATATTAGTGTAATTAAAACAAATATTTGTAACACCTAATTATTTTGATTACTATTATTATCATTATTACCAACACGATATAAAAGACGATTAAAAGCTATTAAACGAAACGATTAGGAAATAATGGGTAAGAGTATCATGATGAAATTAAAATATTATAAGATATTGATTTAGATAAAATTATCGTTCTTATTATTTTTATCATTACTATTATTATTAAAATTATCGTTAGTATTAAAACTATCATTTTAACAAAAATTATCATTTTAATAGAAATGTCATTGTTACTATAAAATATCATTATTATTATTATTATTTTAAATAGAATTATTATTTTAAAGATAATATTAAAAATTATCGTAAATATTAAAGTTATCATAATTAGAATTATCGTTTTATCATAATGTCATCTTAGTAATTCTAAATATTGATATTTTTATAATAATAATTATTATTACAAAATAATACAACTTTTACTTACTATCATTATAGATATTATTTTATCAAATAAATATTTGATACAAACATATTTTACTACGTGTAATAACTTACTTTAATAATACCTATCATATTATCTTTATAATATTAAATGAACCCTATAAATTTTATTACTTAATATATATAAAAGTATATTTTATTATATAAATAAAATATAAAATTTTATTTATTAATAAATAAATTATATTATTTACTCTAATAAATCTTTTAAAAATATTTAAAAATATAAAACGACGATATTTAAACTATATATTAATCATGTATAGATTTTTGGAAATTATTTTGAGTCAAATTTACTTTTGTTGACTTTTGCATATTAGTCTCGAGCGTTAGGATTGTGGTACACTATGACTTGACCTAATTTGTTAGACAAATATTGACCAACACATAAATATATATAATTAATTTAGGTTCGTGAATCCGAGGCCAACCTTGCACTTGTTCAATGACGTTATATGTATTTTTACTACGAAATACAGTATGGTGAGTTTCATTTGCCTTTTTACCCTTTATATTTTTGGGACTGAGAATACATGCGCTTTTATAAATGTTTGACGAAATAGACACAAGTAATTGAAACTACATTCTATGGTTGAATTATCGAAATCGAATATGCCCCTTTTTATTAAAGTCTGGTAATCTAAGAATTAGGGAATAGACACCCTAATTGACGCGAATCCTAAAGATAGATCTATTGGGCCTAACAAACCCCATCCAAAGTGCCGGATGCTTTAGTACTTCGAAATTATATCATGTCCGAAGGAGGATCCCGGAATGATAGGGGATATTCTTATATGTATCTAGTTAATGTCGGTTACCAAGTGTTCACCATATGAATGATTATTTTTTGTCTCTATGCATGGGACGTATATTTATGAGAACTGGAAATGAAATTCTTGTGGTCTATTAAAATGATGGAAATAAATGATTATGATAAACTAATGAACTCACCAACCTTTTGGTTGACACTTTAAAGCATGTTTATTCTCAGGTGTTAAAGAAATCTTCCGCTGTGCATTTGCTCATTTTAAAGTTATTACTTGGAGTCTTTCATAGCATATTTCAAAGAACGTTGCATTCGAGTCATTGAGTTCATCAAAGATTATTATTAAATCAATTTATAGTTGGATAGTGGATATTATGAAATGGTATGCATGCCTGTCAATTTTTGATGTAAAGAAAGATTGTCTTTTAAAAACGAATGAAATATTTGTAAAATGTATCATATAGAGGTCAAATATCTCGCAATGTAATCAACTATTGTGAATCGTTTATAATGTATATGAACGGGTCCTTTCACTTGGTATCAGAGCTGGTATAACGCCGTCCATGTGTGACGGGTTAGTCGTAAAGGAGGTTCTCACAGTGTTACCTGTGACGAAGCATTGGCTCTTACTCCTTGCGATCCCTTACGAGGGTTGGCAGTAGCCGAGAGGCAGGCTCTAAAATCAGTATCTGAGGTACACTCAGTGGTCACCAGGCAGTTAGCTGGGAAGGCACTGGGTGGGACGGTGGTTTTCCCCACTGTATCTACAGTTGGTATCAGAGCGGTGGTCTTAGCGAACCAGGTCTGCATTAGTGTGTCTAACTGATAAGTCGTTAGGATGCATTAGTGAGTCTGGACTTTGACCGTGTCTGCATGTCAAAAGTTTTGCTTATCATTTCTAGTCGGAAATCATCTGCTTATCATCCATAGAAAATTACCTGCTTATCATTATTAGTCTAGACACGTCTTGCTACATTAATTGCATGAGTAGTGTATAGACAAAATTCATATCTTAGCGTATCTGCTAAATCATATCTTATCGTATCTGTTACCTTAAACTTTGCCTGACATATCCCGCAAATTCCTCCGTAATCTATGAAATCTTTTGATCTCTATATATAGATATCCTATGTAAATAGAATACCACCCGATAGCCGAAAAATCATTTTTATATCGAAAATCCTTTATCCAATCGTACGAAATGGAATTTGTCATCAGTTCAAGTCACTCGGATTCCGAAATGGAATCTCACTCAAGCTCCGAAAGCAGTGTGACCGGAATGGATCAACCAATCAGACATCACCTATTCTGGATGAATTGGGGATGGGTTCGTAGCCTCCTCAATCATTGGAAATAGGAAGAAGGCGATCCTTTCCATCCACCACATTGCCCTCTTGGCGAAGAACCTGAAGCACTTACCGGCGAACCTGTTCGAGACACCATTTTCTCTCTCATTTCCAGGGTATCTCGTCACGATTATATACTACATCAAATTCTAGATTTTATTTATCCGCTCGTTCCGACCGACAATCATCCTGGAATAATAGAAGAAGTCAACGAACTTCGCGCTCGGGTAGTGGCTTTGGAGAATATGGTGCAGAGATTACAAACACCAGCAGCAGCACCAGCAGCATAACCAGTACCACCATCATCAACGCCAACAGTACCATTACCACCTCCAACCACAACCGCGTTGTAAACCTCAACTTCACAATCTATCCCACGAGCATCAACGTCATACGCACCATAGATACCAAGGAGTACCAACAACAATAACTGACGAAGTATTAATTCATAACTTCATTGGAGAAACATTCCGCGGCGATTATATAATCTCTAAAGTCTTAGAGATTATCTAATCTAGCCCTAACCATAAATCAGTTAAGCGAACCAAAATGATAGAAGGAAGAGTAGAAACCCTGATAAAAATGGTGTGTGATTAACAAGTTAAACTTGTTTTACCAACAGCATCAACAGTACCGTCAACGTCACCAGCATCGTCAGTACAGTCAACATCAGAATCAACAACACCTATAACATCACAAACTCCGTCAGTTTAAGAATCACTGTGGACATCATTACGAATCAATAACGTGTATATTGTATCAACAAGTTATGAAGAATTAACTCATTCCCTCTGAAGAAATTATATATATATTTTATATATATATATATATATATATATATATATATATATATATATATATATATATATATATATATATATATATATATTTTGAAATAAAAAATAAATCTTTCCGTGCTAAGCTATTGTGTGTGAATCTTAACTACTCGGTTAATTCATATTACAAATATGCAATAATGTACGTCCCTCGCCCGCGACTTAACCATCGTTAACTACAATCTCTGTCTCAATTCAAAAAATTCCAATTCCTAATAAATCAAGTATATATTTGATTTTACACTTCATCATTGATGTAACCGAAACTTTTCAGATAACATCATTCGTACTTTGCGAAGTTCACAAGAATTTAACGAAAACCAACATCACATCTCAACAAATAACGAAGTATTGATTAATAATTTCAATATTATTGAAGAAATACTTATGTAACCTCTAAAGCCTTCAAGAAATTATTCAATTCTAGTTCCAACCGTAAATCGAATGAGTTTAATTTAGTATTAACTCATTAAAAATCTATGTTACATCTGAGGAGAATATATACATATATATTTTCATAAAGACTGTAATAAAATTCTTATGTACAAAATATTAATTGTGAAATTTTTTTTAACGGGTAGGTAATACCCGAGAGATATATATAAATTCACAATTAATATGTTACATTCTTCGAATCAGATTAAGCAAATTATCAATTATACTTCCTACTTTCACAATAATATACATTCTTTCATAGAAATCGAAACAATCATACTCATTCAAACCCAATTACATATTCTGCTTTTAAAATCTCAGAATTCAATTCGAGATATAACCGGTACCATCACTTTTAGATTCCTACATCTTTCAAAGTTATACTTTGACTTCAAAAGTGTGTTAGAACATCAAATGTATACAAACGATTACAATCTGTGTTCAAACCCTTCGAAAATCTCTGAAGACACTTCAAATAATGAGCAATCGAGATGATGATCCAACCACATATTACCCACAGTTATGTACTTAAAAGGCTCTCGAAACCAAAGTCATAATTCAACACATATCTGTGTCAGATATTTTGGCATTTATTAGCAAAAATAACCTTGCAATTCCTTTGCAAAGTAGCAAATTATATCACAGCTCCAGCAAGACAACTTTGATTTTTTTCATTCGGAGTAGCCTTATCATAATTTTGATATATGTGATTACCCTTTTGCTACCGGAGAACCTTTCATATTCCACCACATTAGCAATAAACTTACCAACAACTTCACTGATCTTGGGCATTCCGAAGAATCTTTATATTTATCGAAACCTCATCATTTACTTATCTGCCTCTTGTAATGAGAATTGCCATACGAATCATTGGGAATTAGCAATCAGTATTTTGAAATCTCACAGCATGTTGACGCCAACAGTTATACATAACGTCTATTTCCAAGGCTTACATACTTCGAGTGTGAAGTTTCTGAAAAACACTCTGAACTGCGAACTAGTTCTCGAAATGCTGATGAAGCAACAAAAACTGTAAACGACCTTAGCAGTAAAAAGTTTGATGATAAAGATTAGTGTATTAACAAAGCTCAGAAATAGAGAAGTTTTGGAACTGGAAAACGGATTGAGCAAAGTATGAAGGAGGCTGTGGACAAATCACAAAGACTGAACCTGCCTTCAAAGAATCCAAATGATTCAGTGTCTGCTGAAGTCATTAACAAATACCTTGCTCCTGATACTAAACCCTTACAGACAATATTCTTCATCATTCTCTGATATTAGAAATTTTAAGATATCATCGTATCTTTCATTATAAATATCCTCCATATTTCTGAAGATATTTCCATAACTATTCTTATCTGGAATCATTTATCTCTTTGCGCTATCTGTATTACATCAAAAAGGAAACTGTTTAGTTCCTATACTCTGTAAACCTTTGAGTTTAAAATATGAATGTTTTTGAAGTAGTGTTGGAAACTGAAGCATGAGTTAGTATAATATAATGACACTTGATCAACGTGATTATATTACAGTAATTCATGCTGAGTTTCTAAATGGAACGTGATGATTCACAGATCATAACATCATCATGTGCCATGTTATACGACTCTTTTATTCTATTTAACCTCTAAAATATCAAGAAAATATTTCTTAATGATTCGGCCTTTTCCAAAGTATTCTAGTAATTTGACAAGTCAAGATCGTGCCATCACAATTTCTTTCCTAGAACATTAACAATGTTCATTCCGAAATTCATATCTGTGAATTCTGGACCATTACAAGCGGTGCTTAATCGCAAGAAGAAGAAACGAAAGGACAAAACTCCGAAATAGAAATTGGGGTATAAATTGTAGCAAATAAAAGAGAGCATTAACTATGGATGCCAATGATTATAGAAGATAGAAACAGAGACTTTGAAATATAAGGGAAGATATAAAGCCCAACGACAAACCAAAAAAATTATAAATCATATATATCGATGCATATAGCAATATAAAGACACGGGAGAACTAGAAATACTATAAACCCAAGAGTATAGTAGAAGTAAATAGATTCTTCCGGCGGTAGATGAAAAAGAAGAATGACCGATATGAAAGTTATAAGTATATCGAGAATCAGAACTGGATGGAGCATATTGATGAATACTTTAAAATATGAGTTGAGGGGGAAAGAATAGAAGGTGATGAAACATGACTAGGAACTTAGAAATCAACAGATTTAACTCACACAATGACGGAATAAGTGAATCAAACCCTCTAGTGAATAGGTTAAGCTTTTTGGGATTAATTTAGTCATACCACAACTAAATCAAGTGTGATTAGATCAACACCTAGAGCTATTATTCACCACCTGGGTGATTTGGGTTGAGAGAGAATCGGAGGAGCTCACCATATCTGAGTGTGTGTAACAAATGAGAGGCTTAACCTAAAATGAAGAACATACGACTTTATATACCCCTGCTGTTGACTCACCCGTACGATTCATCCATCGAACGTACGAGTTGGCTTCATCAGCCGTACGGGTGATCACTCACTCGTGTCTTCTCATTTTGGTTGTAATTGTGACTTAGCTCAGCATCAACCGTGCGTATGAGCCTGTCAGCCGTACAAGTGAGGCTTCACTCGAACGTCTGACTAATTCTAACATAGTCAAACATCTAAATCTCGTTCCTGCAGTTGCTGTAACCACATATAAACACGGATAGGATAATAACGAACGATCATGGTGGCCTGTAAACTGTTGTACCTGCAATGGACGTGGGTAGATGTCCAGGGACTTGCATAAAATGCATCAACAGAAGGTGTGAGTTGTAAGAAAATGAATGAGGTGAATTTATAAGAAAATCTCCGACAGAACAATTAAAATGGACGATCGCATTTAAAGCGGATCCTAATTCCTTTTGTTACCGGAGAATCAAATCTTATTACAAAGATTTTCTTCAAATCCCTTGAAATCTGGAAATCAATCATATCTACGTCAAATGATAAGATGAATCTACACTTACTCATTTCACTCTTCTATGTTAGCTTCATTCGTACTCTTCATATAAATGGATTGTTTATCCAAATTATTCGCTGATGATAAAACTCTAATTTTCAGCCTGTATGCATCATGAAAACATACTTATTATCATTCACGACCTTTCCACTCAAATTTCGGGACGAAATTTCTTTAACGGGTAGGTACTGTGACAACCCGGAAATTTCCAACCAAATTTAAACTTTATCTTTATATTATTCCGACACGATAAGCAAAGTTTGTTAAGTTAAATCTCAAGAATTTTAAATTGTGTTCATACATTCATTATAACCTCGACCAAATTCTGACGATTCACGAACCGTTATATATAAATAAATATGTATATATATGTATATATATATATTATAACTTGAGAATATTAATAAAGTATTAAACGTATAATACTATACATGAACGTATTTGTTTCAATATGTTTATCGATGGAATTAGAAGATAATATCAAATGATTGATTTATCAGATACATTATGATATCATTACGGGTCTATGTTATGAGGTCCACTGTGATTTAATAAATCTATTCTTTTTGACAACATTCGGAAAATGGTAAAGTGATTTATAAGTAAGAACGTGAAGTGTAAATAACTTAGATGTTGGATATCGACAAGTTAAGTAACTCGACATTTTTCATTAAGATGATTTCATACGTTTATTTAACCTTTGAACTTTATCCCATGCTTCACCAACAAACTGTAATTTAAAAACTTGAAACCTATTATGAATATATATGATTCTACTTTTCTAAAACATTTTATGATATATAACGATTTCCATTATTTTAACCTTTAAACAAAATGATTCTTAAAATATATTTGGTTTTGGAAAACAAAATTATTATATTTATTTGATTTAGTTTCAAACGTACAAAAACGTTTTCAGTTTAAAAAGAACTTTATTATTAAAACGTATATAACTTTTATAAATATCTAGAACCACTTTTGACAACTCATTACTTAACCAGTATGATAAAGATAAAGATAATGATATTTATATTTTATTTTATTAAATATATATAACGATTTAAATTAATATTATATATATTTATACGCGTATTATACGTACATAGTTTTATACTTTTACTATACTTAAACTTTACCTTTACTTTATTTTTACTTTACTTTAACTTTAATAATTCACTTTAATAATTCATACTTTAATAATTCATACTTTAATAATTCACTTTAATAATTCATACTTTAATAATTTACTTTAATAATTCATACTTTAATAATTTACTTTAATAATTCACTTTAATAATTCAAAAATCTATTATAAATAGAATTCAATAGGTTTCATTATTTCATAGAAACTTGAAAATATTTTTCTCTAAACTCTCTCAATCGATTTACATATATATATTTACTCCGTATTATTTCAAGATATTATTAGTATACATAAAATATTACGTCAGAGTGCTGTCCGAGTGTTTCGAAATTGTTTTTCGAGTGGGATTGAATTAAGAAAATTATGGGTTATAGCTATGGAGGTGATTGGGTATGGTTCATGGGTATGCTCGTGAGGTCAATATAGTGTTTATCATCTCCGTTGCGTCTACGTACCTTTCCTGCAATATTGAATCTCAATATTGATACGTGAGTACTCATAATTTAACTTTTACATACTAATAGTGTATCCCTGACTAGTGCTCGAGTATATAGGATTATGCATGTTTGTACTTTTGATATTGCCTTTAGTTAGGTTATGTTGAATCCTGAATTAGTTATATATGCGACTGAGATAAGGTATAAGATATGCATGTGTAACGACCCGCACTTTTTTGATCGTTCTATACTTATAAGATTAATATTTACATAAATTAAACCTTACCAACATGATAAGCAATCCAAATTGTCGAGACTTATGTTTTTTGAAAAGAGTTTTACACAACGTTTGACCGTCTAGTTTGACCGATGATATCACGAACTATACAATATATGATAATTATACGTTTGTGTATATATATGTATATATACATATTTAACATGACCTAAGAATGTTTTAATATCTCATTTTGTATTAATAACAATAAGTTATAAGTATATTTTGAAACTACTAACTTAAGTTTTCAAAACGATAACCATACGTAACGTTATTTGACTTAAATACTTATGACCTATAATGTTTATACATATATCGTATAAGTAATGTATTTAATCACTTTTAAAGACTTAAATACATAAAACAATATAAGTATATTTACAAAAGATAACTATATTTGAATCCTCGTTCCGTTTTCTCAAAGATTTCTATACGTATACCTAGGGTATATGTACCCGTATCATACGCAGCTTCTAGATGTATTTACTATTGGTATATACCAATAAAAATCTGCTCCTTAGCAGCCTTAAATGATTAAGAAATATGTGGAACCAACCATTTGTCAAGTAGCATGAATTATTTAGCAAGAAAACAAAGTTAGGTATCTTTTTTTTCCTTTATAACCTAAAAACGTTTTTATGCATGCACACCATTTCTTCACTCCATTTTCTCATACTTACACTTCCATTTCTCTCTCAAAATACTCTTAACTTCATACTTGATCATCTCCAAGCATTTTCCCCATCATTTAGCTTCAAAAACAACACTTAAACCTCATAAGAAAACCTTACAAAAACACTTCAAAAAATCCTTCCAAGAACACCAACTTACTTCCAATCTTTCATCCACTTCCATCACCCTTTTGGTTCTAGGTTCTTACTCCTCTTTTACAACAACCTTGTCCAAGGAACTTGAGGTAGAATCTATGTTCATAACCTTATTCGATTCATATATATATAGCTATCTTATTTTGTGGTATAAAATTTTAACAACAAGAACATAGTTTGAATGTTTTCAAACTTGTTTGCAAACTAAATAGATCCTTATAACTTAACTTTTAAAATACTCCAAGACCTGTAATATAACTTAAATATATGCTAATTTAACAAGGTATAACTTGGTTTTTCAAAGATTATCTTAAAAACTGTTTTTACGATGTCGGAGTGCCACCGGGGGCTGTTTTGGGTTGGATATTTAAAAACCATCTTAAACTTTGAATTGGAGGTTTATTTTCTGGAAAAATGATTTTTACTATGAATATGATAACACATAAAAATTTCATGATTTAACTCAAAGTATAAGTATTTTTAGAAAAATAATCATTTAAGGTTGTTTACATGATGGAAAATGATTAACTTCATAAGTTTCACTAAAGTTTGACCTATGCCGTGTGATTTTGAATACAAACTAAGGTATTTACAGTTCATAGTCTTAAAGAGGGACTCGATCCAAGGATATGGCAAGTTGAATCAACGAAAACGGAGTTGTAACGAAGAAACTATGACCGAAACAAAATCGGATATCCAAGACTAGTTTAGCCACGAAAATAATTGGGAAAAAATTAAATAAATCACATCTTTTTAAGTTAACATGATATTTTATATATATGTACTTATAATTCAATTTTATATGGTTCAGGATCACCCGTAAACAACACGAGAAGATTAATCATAAGATCCCATGATTGTACGCAACACGTCATTTGACAACACCGGTACTTTATGTACGCAACACGTCATTTGACAACACCGGTACCATGGGTCAAGATTAATCTCGACCAATACATATACGATGGGGTTTTATTTATTTCGTTGGGGGTTTTATTTATTTCATTGCGGGTATATTAAACATCTAAAAATGAACCATTAAAATTGAATTACTAACAACGAACTGCTAACTACGGACTAAGGAATTATTCAAAGTATTAAAAGTATAACAAGTATATATATGTGACGTTTGTTTAAAAAGAAAAGGTATTGATATATTATATATGGATAGGTTCGTGATATCAACCGGAGACCAAGTCAAATTATATATATATCTTCAAGACGAAAGTGAGTATATAGTCCCACTTTTAAACTCTAAATATTTCGGGATGAGAATACATGTATTTTATGTTTTACGTTATGGACACAAGTAACTGAAAAATATATTCTACGTTGAGTTGTACCACTGGCATACTTCCCTGTAGCTTGGTAACTGTTATTTACAGCGGTATTGTAAACGCGAATCCTGTTGATAGATCTATCGGGCCTGACAACCCCAACCGAACTGGACGACCAGTATTCAACGGTTGCACAGTACTTCGTTTCGTGACTACACTTGGTACGGTGTAGTAAGATTTCATAATAAAGGGAATATGCGACGTGATTAAATGTTAAGTATGGTTACCAAGTGCTCAACCACTTAGAATATTTTTATTAAACTGTTTATATACGAAATCTTGTGGTCTATATATATATATATTGCTGCCGGCATTAAACCTATATCTCACCAACTTTATGTTGACCTTTTAAAACATGTCTATTCTCAGGTGATTACTAAAGCTTCCGCTGCATTATGTTGAATTTGAGCAGGATCTTGCGTACACATATTTGTGTCAAAAATAAAACTGCATACCCAAGGATTTGTGTTGTAAAATATGCTCGAAATCGTGTTGTTATCATTATATGTAAAGTTTGTAAGTCGAAGATTATCGCTAAACGATAATCATCTTTTTATTGTCTAAAGCTTGTAACAAAAATAATGGTTATGGTTTGTAATGTATAATATATGCAGTTTCTCTTTTAAAAATGTCGCATATAGAGGTCAATACCTCGCAATGAAATCATACGTTATCTAACACGTTCTTATGGTTAAGGACGGGTTATGACATGTGGTATCAGAGCGGTGGTCTTAGCGAACCAGGTTTGCATTAGTGTGTCTAACTGATAAGTCGTTAGGATACATTAGTAAGTCTGGACTTTGACCGGGTCTGATTTAAAAACCATTGCTTATCATTGTTGGTTAAAATTTATATGTAAATATTATGTAGTACTAATGGGTTAGTTGTTGTGTGATAGATGTCGGGCTCAAAACTTGTCATCACATTCAGCGACTCCGAACCAGAATCTTCAGATGGTGTTCCAGTCATTAACCTATCCGATGACGAAAATAATATCTTTGGGGAAGACTCACAAATTCCGGATGAACCGACTATAGAGAACCCGGAAAGTGAACCCGAGGAGGAAAGTGAACCCGAGGAGGAAAGTGAACCCGAGGAGGAAAGTGAACCCGAGGAAGAAATACAGGAAATTACAAAAGACGAGTTCGAACTAGGAAAGAAACGAAAGGCTAATGAATTAGAAAATTCAAATCCCGAGTTTAGTAAGGATGATGTGGCACCAACTCCACTAGACACTACCACCCCTATTCCCGCTATTCCTATTCGTTCTATCCCGGCATCCAGTTCTTCAGCCCCACAGCCAAAATATAGGCAGACAGCCAGGATAAGCGTTAAGCGATTCTTTGAACCTAAACGTCCTAGAAAATAGACCAAACGATGTGCTGCCGTATTAAACCATGGGATCATATAATGTTTTGTATAATATTATTAGTGTGGTTTGCTTAATGTTCGATGTAAGATAAGTATATGTAAAATAGTGAAGTGTGAAATGCAATAATTTTCCATGGTTAAGTATTATTTAGATGGTAGTAATTGATTCTGTACTAAGCTATTAAGTATGGACATTAACGGGTAGGTACTACCCTAGATATAATTATAAAACGCTAATAAGAAGAAAAGGCTTTTATAATAATACCTGGTTCATATTATTAACAAGCTATAATGTACTATAAATACACACTACATCTATAATAATCCATGTGAATAATTATTTTCTTTCATTAGGAAATGGCGCGATTGAATCGAATGACGGAACAAGAAATCCAGGAACTCATCAATCAGCGAGTGAACGACAGAATGTTATGGGTCGAGGCTGCAAGAGGTGCTGCAGTTAACCCAAATCCTCGTGTGGGGTGCACTTACAAAACTTTTCAAGCTTGCAAGCCCTCATCATTCAGTGGAACAGAAGGACCAATCGGTTTAACCCGGTGGATAGAAAAGATGGAGACTGTGTTTAAAATCAGTGGTTGTGTTGAAAAGGACATGACCAAGTATGCATCGTGCACTTTACAAGATAGTGCACTCACGTGGTGGAAAAATTATGTGAAGGCTGTAGGAGGAGATGTAGCTTATGATACTCCGTGGGAAGAATTCAAAACAATGTTAATCAACGAATATTGTCCAAGGAACGAGGTTAGGAAGTTGGAAGATGAGTTACGAAGTCTGAAGGTTATTGGTACTGAAATCACCAACTACAATCAGCGATTCATGGAATTAGTTTTGCTATGTCCTGAATTGGTTCCAACCGAAGAACGGAAGATTGAAATGTACAAAGATGGTTTGCCCAAAAAGGTCAAGGCAAACGTTACAGCATCGAAACCTAAGACAATTCATGAAGCTATAACCATGGCAAACGAGCTAATGGATCAGGTCATCATGGATAAGAAAGCATCCAATACTGATGTGAAGGTATCAGGTAACAAAAGAAAGTGGAATGGAAATTATGATCGAGGTAACCAACAACAATCTTTTAAGAAACAAGAAACCATACAAGGTGCAGGTGGTGGTTCAAGCTTTGGTTACAAAGGACAAAATCCTTTATGCAACCGATGCCACAAACATCACTCTGGCTACTGTAATGTGGTATGCAACAAATGTAATCGAAAGGGTCATCTTGCTGAAGATTGTAGGGCTCTCGTTACAAATACAAATGGTACCAAGACTCCTGCCACCAATGCAAATAGAACTGCTTTGGCTACCATTACTTGTTATGGGTGTGGAAAACAAGGTCACTATAAGAGCCAGTGTCCGAATCCAGAGAAGAATAATGGATCTGCACGTGGAAGAGCATTTGTTATTAATGCTAGAGAGGCGTGTGAAGACCCGGAGCTTGTTACGGGTACGTTTACCATTAATAACTTATCCGCATCTATTATATTTGATACTGGTGCCGATAGAAGTTACGTGAGTAGAGGCTTTTACGCTAAATTGAATTGTTCATCATTACCTCTAGATGCTAAGTACATGATTGAGTTAGCTAATGGTAAACTAATTAAAGCCGATAAAATTTGCCGTGATTGTAAAATAAATTTAGCCGGAGAAACATTTAAAATTGACTTAATACCCGTAGAATTAGGAAGTTTTGATGTAATAGTCGGCATGGACTGGATGTCCAAAGTAGGAGCTGAAGTTGTGTGTGCCAAGAAGGCAATTCGCATTCCTTGTAAGGATAGAATGCCGGTGATGATTTATGGAGAGAAGGGTAACTCAAAGCTAAAACTCATTAGTTATTTGAAAGCTCAAAAGTGCTTGAAGAAAGGGTGCTATGCTATCTTAGCACATGTTAATAAAGTCGAAAAGAAAGAAAAAGAGAAGTGCATCAACGACGTGCCTGTGGCAAGAGATTTTCCTGAAGTTTTTCCGGAAGAGTTGCCGGGATTACCTCCATTTAGATCTGTAGAATTTCAAATAGATTTAGTACCAGGAGCCGCACCAGTGGCTCGTGCTCCATATAGACTTGCACCGTCCGAGTTAAAAGAACTTCAGAGTCAGTTAAAATAATTACTGGATCATGGATTCATACGACCAAGTACTTCACCGTGGGGAGCTCTGATTCTATTTGTTAAAAAGAAAGATGGATCTTTTAGGATGTGTATAGATTATCGTGAATTAAATAAGTTAACTATCAAAAATCGGTATCCACTACCGAGAATTGACGACTTATTTGATCAACTCCAGGGATCATGTGTTTATTCGAAAATCGACCTAAGATCGGGCTATCATCAACTACGTGTCAAAGAAGAGGACATTCCGAAAACTGCTTTTCGGACACGTTATGGTCATTACGAATTTTTGGTCATGCCGTTTAGATTGACGAATGCGCCAGCTGTATTCATGGACCTCATGAATCGAGTTTGTAGTCCGTATTTAGATAAGTTTGTTATCGTTTTCATTGATGAAATTCTTATCTATTCCAAGAGTGAGCAAGAGCATGAGCAGCATTTAAGGTTGATATTAGAGTTGTTGAGAAAAGAACAGCTATACGCTAAATTTTCTAAGTGTGCTTTCTGGTTGAAAGAAGTGCAATTTCTTGGCCACGTTGTTAGTAGCAAAGGAATTCAGGTTGATCCAGCAAAAATTGAAGCCATTGAAAAATGGGAGACTCCTAAAACACCAATGCAGATACGCCAATTTTTGGGTTTAGCCGGTTATTATAGAAGGTTTATTCAAGATTTTTCCCGAATAGCTAAGCCGTTGACAGCATTAACGCAAAAAGGGAAGAAATACGAATGGACCTCGGAGCTGGAGAACGCATTTCAATTACTGAAGAAGAAGTTAACTACGGCGCCTATTTTATCGTTACCTGAAGGGAACGATGATTTTGAAATATATTGTGACGCTTCGCGACAAGGTTTTGGTTGTGTTCTTATGCAACGAAAGAAAGTTATTGCATACGCATCCCGACAATTAAAGATTCACGAGCGGAATTATACGACGCATGATCTAGAACTGGGAGCAGTCGTGTTTGCATTGAAGATATGGAGACACTACTTGTATGGGGTTAAATGCACTGTGTTTACTGATCATAAAAGCCTTCAACATATTTTCGATCAAAAACAGCTGAACATGAGGCAACGTAGGTGGGTTGAGTTAATAAATGACTATGATTGTGAAATTCGTTATCATCCCGGGAAAGCGAACGTGGTGGCCGACGCTCTAAGCAGAAAGGAACGAGAACCAATTCGAGTACGAGCGATGAACATAAAAATTCGCATGAATCTCAACTCACAAATCAAAGAAGTTCAACGAGAAGCACTTACTAAAGAAAATATAGGAAATGAAATAATGAAGAAGTATGAGAAGCAACTCGTTATGCGGGAAGATGGAATTCGATATTTTGCAAATCGTATTTGGGTACCGAAGTTGGGTGGATTAAGGAAGTTGATATTGAACGAGGCACATAAGACAAGATATTCGATACATCCTGGAGTTGGAAAGATGTACCAAGATCTTAAGACGCATTATTGGTGGCCTAATTTGAAGACAGACGTTGCAACATATGTTGGGGAATGTTTAACTTGTTCCAAAGTCAAAGTAGAACACCAGAAGCCGTCAGGGTTACTTCAACAACTAGAAATTCCAGAATGGAAATGGGACGGTATTACCATGGATTTCATCACGAAGTTACCAAAGACTGCCTGGGGATACGACACCATTTGGGTGATTGTTGATCGTCTCACCAAGTCTGCACATTTCTTGCCTATGAAGGAAACGGATAGAATGGAGAAACTATTACGATTGTATATAAAGGAAATTGTTTCAAGGCATGGAATACCTATTTTCATTATATCTGATCGTGATAGTAGATTTACCTCAAAGTTCTGGCAATCACTACAGGAGGCCCTAGGAACTCGTTTGGATATGAGCACCGCATATCATCCGCAAACCGACGGGCAGAGTGAAAGAACAATTCAGACTCTTGAAGACATGCTCAGGGCATGTGTGATCGATTTTGGAAACGGATGGGATAAGTATTTACCGTTAGCAGAATTCTCGTATAATAATAGTTATCATGCGAGCATTAAAGCTGCACCATTCGAAGCATTGTATGGAAGGAAGTGTAGATCTCCTATCTGTTGGAATGAAGTAGGAGATCGACATTTAACTGGTCCCGAGATCATACACGAAACGACTGAGAAGATAGTACAAATCAAGGAGAGATTGAAAACAGCCCGTAGTCGCCAAAAGAGCTACGCCGATGTCCGAAGGAAACCATTAGAGTTTCAGATCGGTGACATGGTTATGCTAAAGGTGTCACCTTGGAAAGGTGTGATACGTTTTGGAAAAAGGGGTAAACTGAACCCAAGATATGTAGGCCCGTTCAAGATCATCGAACGCATTGGACCGGTAGCTTATCGACTCGAGTTACCGTAACAACTCGCCGGAGTACATAATACCTTTCACGTCTCGAACCTTAAGAAGTGTCTTGCAAAGGAAGACCTCACCATTCCTCTTGAAGAAATCCATGTCGACGAGAAACTACAATTCGTCGAAGAACCAATCGAAATCATGGACCGTGAAGTTAAACAGCTCAAGCAGAGCAACATACCGATTGTTAAGGTTCGTTGGAATGCTCGAAGAGGTCCCGATTTTACGTGGGAACGGGAGGATCAGATAAAACAAAAGTATCCACACTTGTTTCTCGATGACGCAAAATAGGTACAATTTTAAAATTTCTGGACGAAATTTATTTAACGGGGAGGTAATGTAACGACCCGCACTTTTTCGATCGTTCTATACTTATAAGATTAATATTTACATAAATTAAACCTTACCAACATGATAAGCAATCCAAATTGTCGAGACTTATGTTTTTCGAAAAGAGTTTTACACAACGTTTGACCGTCTAGTTTGACCGATGATATCACGAACTATACAATATATGATAATTATACGTTTGTGTATATATATGTATATATACATATTTAACATGACCTAAGAATGTTTTAATATCTCATTTTGTATTAATAACAATAAGTTATAAGTATATTTTGAAACTACTAACTTAAGTTTTCAAAACGATAACCATACGTAACGTTATTTGACTTAAATACTTATGACCTATAATGTTTATACATATATCGTATAAGTAATGTATTTAATCACTTTTAAAGACTTAAATACATAAAACAATATAAGTATATTTACAAAAGATAACTATATTTGAATCCTCGTTCCGTTTTCTCAAAGATTTCTATACGTATACCTAGGGTATATGTACCCGTATCATACGCAGCTTCTAGATGTATTTACTATTGGTATATACCAATAAAAATCTGCTCCTTAGCAGCCTTAAATGATTAAGAAACATGTGGAACCAACCATTTGTCAAGTAGCATGAATTATTTAGCAAGAAAACAAAGTTAGGTATCTTTTTTTTCCTTTATAACCTAAAAACGTTTTTATGCATGCACACCATTTCTTCACTCCATTTTCTCATACTTACACTTCCATTTCTCTCTCAAAATACTCTTAACTTCATACTTGATCATCTCCAAGCATTTTCCCCATCATTTAGCTTCAAAAACAACACTTAAACCTCATAAGAAAACCTTACAAAAACACTTCAAGAAATCCTTCCAAGAACACCAACTTACTTCCAATCTTTCATCCACTTCCATCACCCTTTTGGTTCTAGGTTCTTACTCCTCTTTTACAACAACCTTGTCCAAGGAACTTGAGGTAGAATCTATGTTCATAACCTTATTCGATTCATATATATATAGCTATCTTATTTTGTGGTATAAAATTTTAACAACAAGAACATAGTTTGAATGTTTTCAAACTTGTTTGCAAACTAAATAGATCCTTCTAACTTAACTTTTAAAATACTCCAAGACCTGTAATATAACTTAAATATATGCTAATTTAACAAGGTATAACTTGGTTTTTCAAAGATTATCTTAAAAACTGTTTTTACGACGTCGGAGTGCCACCGGGGGCTGTTTTGGGTTGGATAATTAAAAACCATCTTAAACTTTGAATTGGAGGTTTATTTTCTGGAAAAATGATTTTTACTATGAATATGATAACACATAAAAATTTCATGATTTAACTCAAAGTATAAGTATTTTTAGAAAAATAATCATTTAAGGTTGTTTACATGATGGAAAATGATTAACTTCATAAGTTTCACTAAAGTTTGACCTATGCCGTGTGATTTTGAATACAAACTAAGGTATTTACAGTTCATAGTCTTAAAGAGGGACTCGATCCAAGGAGATGGCAAGTTGAATCAACGAAAACGGAGTTGTAACGAAGAAACTATGACCGAAACAAAATCGGATATCCAAGACTAGTTTAGCCACGAAAATAATTGGGAAAAAATTAAATAAATCACATCTTTTTAAGTTAACATGATATTTTATATATATGTACTTATAATTCAATTTTATATGGTTCAGGATCACCCGTAAACAACACGAGAAGATTAATCATAAGATCCCATGATTGTACGCAACACGTCATTTGACAACACCGGTACTTTATGTACGCAACACGTCATTTGACAACACCGGTACCATGGGTCAAGATTAATCTCGACCAATACATATACGATGGGGTTTTATTTATTTTGTTGGGGGTTTTATTTATTTCATTGCGGGTATATTAAACATCTAAAAATGAACCATTAAAATTGAATTACTAACAACGAACTGCTAACTACGGACTAAGGAATTATTCAAAGTATTAAAAGTATAACAAGTATATATATGTGACGTTTGTTTAAAAAGAAAAGGTATTGATATATTATATATGGATAGGTTCGTGATATCAACCGGAGACCAAGTCAAATTATATATATATATCTTCAAGACGAAAGTGAGTATATAGTCCCACTTTTAAACTCTAAATATTTCGGGATGAGAATACATGTATTTTATGTTTTACGTTATGGACACAAGTAACTGAAAAATATATTCTACGTTGAGTTGTACCACTGGCATACTTCCCTGTAGCTTGGTAACTGTTATTTACAGCGGTATTGTAAACGCGAATCCTGTTGATAGATCTATCGGGCCTGACAACCCCAACCGGACTGGACGACCAGTATTCAACGGTTGCACAGTACTTCGTTTCGTGACTACACTTGGTACGGTGTAGTAAGATTTCATAATAAAGGGAATATGCGACGTGATTAAATGTTAAGTATGGTTACCAAGTGCTCAACCACTTAAGAATATTTTTATTAAACTGTTTATATACGAAATCTTGTGGTCTATATATATATATTGCTGCCGGCATTAAACCTATATCTCACCAACTTTATGTTGACCTTTTAAAACATGTCTATTCTCAGGTGATTACTAAAGCTTCCGCTGCATTATGTTGAATTTGAGCAGGATCTTGCGTACACATATTTGTGTCAAAAATAAAACTGCATACCCAAGGATTTGTGTTGTAAAATATGCTCGAAATCGTGTTGTTATCATTATATGTAAAGTTTGTAAGTCGAAGATTATCGCTAAACGATAATCATCTTTTTATTGTCTAAAGCTTGTAACAAAAATAATGGTTATGGTTTGTAATGTATAATATATGCAGTTTCTCTTTTAAAAATGTCGCATATAGAGGTCAATACCTCGCAATGAAATCATACGTTATCTAACACGTTCTTATGGTTAAGGACGGGTTATGACAGCATGTCGTTGGAAAGCTAGTGAAAAATTAAGAACTTTTCATTTAGATATCGAATGATTTCGATGAACGGATTTGAAGTTATAGTCCATCGAATTTTTTTATTATTATTAAAAATGATTATTATTATCGTCGTTATTATCGTCGTTCTATTTTTATCTTATTATTATTATTATTATTATTATTATTATCTTTATCAATAAAAGGATTTATCATTAAAAATGTTATTTTTTTTTATTATTACTATCGTTATTATCGTTAAAGTTATAATTAGTATTATTATTATTATCCAATTATTATTATTATTATTATTATTATTATTATTATTATTATTATTATTATTATTGGTATTATTATTATTATTATCATTATTAATATATATATCATTATTTAAAAATGGTTATTGTTATTGTTATTATTATTATTACTATATTATCATTAAGATAATTATTAGTATTATCGTTAATAATGTTATAGTAACTATCATTATTAATATTAGTGTAATTAAAACAAATATTTGTAACACCTAATTATTTTGATTACTATTATTATCATTATTACCAACACGATATAAAAGACGATTAAAAGCTATTAAACGAAACGATTAGAAAATAATGGGTAAGAGTATCATGATGAAATTAAAATATTATAAAATATTGATTTAGATAAAATTATCGTTCTTATTATTTTTATCATTACTATTATTATTAAAATTATCGTTAGTATTAAAACTATCATTTTAACAAAAATTATCATTTTAATAGAAATTTCATTGTTACTATAAAATATAATTATTATTATTATTATTTTAAATAGAATTATTATTTTAAAGATAATATTAAAAATTATCGTAAATATTAAAGTTATCATAATTAGAATTATCGTTTTATCATAATGTCATCTTAGTAATTCTAAATATTGATATTTTTATAATAATAATTATTATTACAAAATAATACAACTTTTACTTACTATCATTATAGATATTATTTTATCAAATAAATATTTGATACAAACATATTTTACTACGTGTAATAACTTACTTTAATAATACCTATCATATTATCTTTATAATATTAAATGAACCCTATAAATTTTATTACTTAATATATATAAAAGTATATTTTATTATATAAATAAAATATAAAATTTTATTTATTAATAAATAAATTATATTATTTACTCTAATAAATCTTTTAAAAATATTTAAAAATATAAAACGACGATATTTAAACTATATATTAATCATGTATAGATTTTTGGAAATTATTTTGAGTCAAATTTACTTTTGTTGACTTTTGCATATTAGTCTCGAGCATTAGGATTGTGGTACACTATGACTTGACCTAATTTGTTAGACAAATATTGACCAACACATAAATATATATAATTAATTTAGGTTCGTGAATCCGAGGCCAACCTTGCACTTGTTCAATGACGTTATATGTATTTTTACTACGAAATACAGTATGGTGAGTTTCATTTGCCTTTTTACCCTTCATATTTTTGGGACTGAGAATACACGCGCTTTTATAAATGTTTGACGAAATAGACACAAGTAATTGAAACTACATTCTATGGTTGAATTATAGAAATCGAATATGCCCCTTTTTATTAAAGTCTGGTAATCTAAGAATTAGGGAACAGACACCCTAATTGACGCGAATCCTAAAGATAGATCTATTGGGCCTAACAAACCCCATCCAAAGTACCGGATGCTTTAGTACTTCGAAATTATATCATGTCCGAAGGAGGATCCCGGAATGATAGGGGATATTCTTATATGTATCTAGTTAATGTCGGTTACCAGGTGTTCACCATATGAATGATTATTTTTTTGTCTCTATGCATGGGACGTATATTTATGAGAACTGGAAATGAAATTCTTGTGGTCTATTAAAATGATGGAAATAAATGATTATGATAAACTAATGAACTCACCAACCTTTTGGTTGACACTTTAAAGCATGTTTATTCTCAGGTGTTAAAGAAATCTTCCGCTGTGCATTTGCTCATTTTAAAGATATTACTTGGAGTCTTTCATAGCATATTTCAAAGAACGTTGCATTCGAGTCATTGAGTTCATCAAAGATTATTATTAAATCAATTTATAGTTGGATAGTGGATATTATGAAATGGTATGCATGCCTGTCAATTTTTGATGTAAAGAAAGATTGTCTTTTAAAAACGAATGCAATGTTTGTAAAATGTATCATATAGAGGTCAAATACCTCGCAATGTAATCAACTATTGTGAATCGTTTATAATGTATATGAACGGGTCCTTTCAGGATAGAAACCCTGACAAGAATGGTGCACGATTTACAAGCATCACAAGCACCATCAACATCAGTCCCATCACCATCAGCAGTACCGACAGCATCAGCAGCATAAACAACACCACTACCATCCAACAACAGCAACATCCACATCTCACACCTCAAATTCACATTCTGTCCCATGAACATCAACATCATACGCTCCATAGATACCAAGGAGTACCAACAACAATGAATGATGAAGTATTGATCCATAACTTCATTGAAGAAATATTCTGTGAAGAAGAAATATTCTGTGAAGAATATGTGGTTTTCTAAAAGTTTTAAAGATTACTTATTCTAACTCAAACCGAAAAGCAAATGAGATTAATATCATATTAACTCATTAAATCCATGATTGCATCTGAAGAAAATATATATTTATATATGTTTTCATAAAGATTGTAATAAAAAATTCTTTTGTACAAACTGTTATTGGTGAAAATATTTTAACGGGTAGGTAATACTCGAGGAATATTTAGATTTCACATTAGTAAGTTACACTGTACATTCCTCGAATATGATTCAATAGTCATTTACTATCCTATTTACATTCATCGATATACAAATCCGTTCACCATAGAATAACCATTTTTATTCAATTTCATATTTGGATTTTGACTTCTCAGAATGCAACAAGTGGCATAATGAAGAAAACATTGAACTAAAATAAAATTTGTTAGAAAAAAATGAACTAACTAATTGAAATATTGTTAAGAATCCACACTAACTGTTCCTAGCAAACTGTTCCTAGCTAACTGGTTACATTTTATTTACCGCAATTTAATTATCGCAATGTATATTTTCGCAATTTTATTTATCGTCATTTAATTTCTGTTATTTATTTTACGCACTTTAAATATTGGGACACGTATACAAAGTTTTGACATATCATATCGACACATGTATATATATTATTTGGAATAACCATAGATACTCTATATGCTGTAATGCTCAAGTTCGCTATACAGGGTTGAGGTTGATTCTACAATAATATATATACTTTGAGTTGTGATCGAGTCTGAGACATGTACACGAATTCTGTAATTGTATATATGTATAATAATATTCTTGGTACATCCTAATACAATAAGTATACAATAATTTTTGATAAATCCTAAGACAATACGTACACAATACTCTTAGTTAATTCTAAGACAATACGTATACAATACGTCTCTGGGTTGATGCAAAGACAATACGTATACAATACGTCGTGGGGTAATTCTAAGATTATATATATATAAACCGATTATTGGACTATCAACATTGGATAATTAAAAACGAATTAAAATATTAATTATAACATATGAAACTAAACAATTCTTCAAGTTTGCCACTTGATTTCATCTTAAACCTCAATTGTACCTTGACGATTACAATCTGCGTTCAAACCTTTCATGATTCTTGAAAACACCTCAAACGAGAGGATAAACCAACTACACCTCATCCACGAAAGGAAAGAATGATGCTTATAGTTATGCATCTGAAAAACTCTCAAAAACTAAGTAAATGTTTAAAACATATCTGTGCTAATTCTTTTAGTGTTATTATTACCCAAAATAACTTGGTAATTTCTTGCAAAGTAGCAAATTTTGTCACAGCTCCAGCAAGTCAACTTCGACTTTTCGTTCGAAAACAACCTTATTAACACCTTGATATATATGTGTGCTCTTTTACTATTATTGGGAAACCTTTTATATCCCACCATACTACCATCATCGTTTAATCATCTAAAAAAACACAATTCTCTTGAAACCATCTCGGATTGATAACCGATGATTCAAATATGGCTGCATTAAATGCAGAGGAAATAGTAAAATTGTAGATGGCCTAAATGGCCAAGATTTTGATGATAAAGAATGGAGTGTTGGGAACGCTCGATAGAAAATTTGGTACTAAAAAACGGATTGAGCTAACCATGAAGGAGACCAAGGACAAATGCAAAGACCAAACCCTATATTCAAAGAATCCAGGTAATTCTGGATCCGATGGAATCTTTAGAGAATATCTTGCTCCAAAGTCATGTTAAAATCTTGCGGAAAATTTTTCTTCATCAACTATCGAACTTAGAAATTCCAAAATATCATCATAAATATCTTCGATATTTCTGAGGATATTTTCATAAATATTCTTGTTCGAAATTATCAACCTCTTCGTGTTTTCTGTATTTCATTATATTGAAAACTTCTGTAAAATCTAAGTATAAATTAAGAACGAATTGTGGAGAAGTGTTGGGAATTGAAGCATGGGTTAGTATAATATAATGACGCTTGGTCAATGTGATTATATTACAGTAAGTCATGCTGAGTTTTTAATGAATCGTGATGATGGATCACAGTAGATCATACCACCATCATGAGTCATGTTACATAAATCATTCATTCTACTTAACCTCCGAACATATCCAGAAAAATATATTCTTGATAGTTCTATCTTCGGTAATTCTGGTAATTTGACAAATCAAATCGTGCTATTACCTTCTTTCCTGTTTAGAACATTAAGTTCATTCGAAACTCCATACTTAAAAATTCTGGACCATTACTCGCTTTACTAGAGGTCGAGAGGAGAATAAAAAGGCAAAGAGCTCCAAGATATAAGAGAAAATATAAAGCCCAATAACAACATGGAGGTTATAAACCGTGGATATTAATACGCATAGCAATATAAAGAAACGGTATAATTAAGAATAGTATCACCCCAAGGTAATAGTAGAAGTAAACAGATTTTTCCGATGGAAGATTGAAAAGAAGGATGACAGAAATGATAACTAGAAAAATATCAAGGATTAGAACGAGATTAAGCATTTTCACAATCTTTTGGATATACGAACTAAGAAAGAAAGTATAGGAATGGTGAGAATAATGGAACGGAAGAGTTTAATTTATAATGGAAATATCAGACAGAGTAATCGAGGCAGATCACCGTATTTAATTATAGAGATATCAATTTCCTTACTCGCCGAAGAATTAAATCTGTTAGATTTCGAGGATTTTCTTTAAATCCCTTGAATTCCGGAATTCAACCAAGACAACGACAAAAGTTAAAACGCATCTTATTTTCTAAATTCACCCATGACTAGTCAAAAGTTATGATGAAACATGTCTTTCTCATTTCACTATTTAGTGATAGCTTCACTTGTACTCTTCACATAAATGAATTGTTTTATCTATATTACTCAACGATGATAAAACTCTATTTATCAACTCATATTCGACATGAAAACATACTTATTGTCATTCACGACGATCCTAATCAAATTTCGGGACGAAATTACTTTAACGGGTAGGTACTGTGACGACCCGGAAATTTCTGACCAAATTTAAACTTAATCTTTATATGATTTCGACACAATAAGCAAAGTCTATTAAACTGAGTCTCAAAATGTTAGAACTAATTTTCAAGAATGCATTTGACTTTGACTACTTCCGACGATTACGAACAATTGTTTGAAAATAAATATATAAGTATATATATATATATATATATAACTATAAATATAAGAATATATAATAAATACTTTAATCAATTAAGGTTAAATGTAAGGTAAAAATATAAGATAATTAAGTCACTATTAAAATAAATAATATATATATACATATGAATTCTAAACATAAATAATATTGGATATATTGTAAATTATAAATATTAAAGATTTAATAAAGTTATTGAATTATATATGATATAATTAGTAAATATTAGACATTAATTAAATTGTAAATGTAATTATAAAGTTAACAACATAGTTATAAATATTGTCATTACTTTCATTATGATTGAAGATAAATACTAATATTAATCTTAATATCTGTATTATTGATATTATTAGTTCTAATATAAAATATATAGATACGAAATTTGATACATGTAAATTGTTATATCTTAATCATTATTTGTATTGTTTTCACATTATCTTTTTAAAAAAAAAATTATTATTATTTTTATCATAATTATTATCATCATTATTAATAAACTTATTTTTTAAAACTTTCATTTCTTTTACTATTTATATTATTATATCAGTATCTTTTTTTATTACTCTTTACTATTATTTTGATATTATTATCATTAGTATTTTTTATTATTACTAATATTAATTGTATTAATAATATTAATATATTATGATATTGTGTATTTATTAATAAAAAACGATATATATGCCAGCAGATCATCACGCATTACTTTATCTGATATATATTTTTTTATTTCCTGTGTTGCTCGTGACATCCTGTCGAATTATATATATATATATATATATATATATATATATATATATATATATATATATATATATATATATATATATATATATATATATATATATATATATATATATATATATATTTTTTATTTCCCGTGTTGCTCGTGACAAACTGTCGAATGATTCTTCAATATAAGACAATCGATCTTAACAGTTTATTGATAATATATCATTCAACGGGTCCTTTCAACTATTGTGAATCATTTATAATGTATATGAACGGGTCCTTTCAGTTGGTATAGAGCGATGATCTTAGCGAACCAGATTTGCATTAGTGTGTCTAACTGATAGTCGTTAGGATGCATTAGTGAGTCTGGACTTCGACCGTGTCTGCATGTCAAAAATTTTGCTTATCATTTACTGTCAGAAATTACCTGCTTATCATTCTTAGTCTAGACACGTCTTACTGCATTAATTGCATGAATAGTGCATAGATAAAATTCATATCTTAGTGTATCTGTTACTGTAAACTTTGCCTGACATATTCCGTAAATTCCTCCGTAATCTACGAAATCTTTTGCTCTATATATATAGATATTTTATGTAATTAGAATACCACCTGATAGTTGGAAAATCATTTCATATCAAAAAAATCCTTTATTCAATCGTACGAAATGGAATTCGTCATTAGTTCAAGTCCCTCGGATTTCGAAATAGAATCCCACTCAAGCTCCGAAAGCAGTGTGACTGGAATGGATCAACCAATCAGCCATCATCTATTCTGAATGAATTGGGGATGGGTTCGTCGCCTCCTTAATCATTTGAGATAAGAAGAAGGCGGTCCTTTTCATCCACCACATTGCCCTATTGGCGAAGGACCTGAAGCACTTACCAGCGAACCTGTCTGAAACACCATTTTCTCTCTCATTTCAAGAGTATCTCGTCATGATTATATACTACACCAAATTCTAGATCTTATTTATCCGCTCGTCCGAACCGACAATCACCCCGGTGTAATAGAAGAAGTCAACGAGCTTCGCACTCGGGTAGTGACTTTGGAGAATATGGTACAAAGGTTACAAACACCAGCAGCAGCACCAGCAGCATAACCAGTACCACCATCAACAATATCAACATTACCATTACCACCACCAACAACAACCGCATCGCAAACCTCAACTTCACAATCTGTCCCACGAGCATCGACGTCATACGCCATGTAGATACCAAGGAATACCACAACGATGAAGTATTGATTCATATCTTCATTGGGGAAACATTCTACGACGATTATGTAATTTCTAAAGTTTAGAAATTATCTATCCTAGCCTTAACCATAAATCAAATGAGTTAAATTTAATATTAACTCATTAAATCTATATTACATCTGAAGAAATATACACATATATATTTTCATAAAGACTTTAATAAAATTCTTTTGTACAAAATATTAATTGTGAAATTTTTTTTAACGGGTAGGTAATACCCGAGAGATATTTAAATTCTCAATTAACATGTTACATTCTTCGATTCTGATTCAACAATCATCAACTATACTCATTACTTTCACAATAATATACATTCTATTATAGAAATCAAAACAACCATACTCATTCGAATCTAATTACATATTCTGATTTTGGAATCTCAGAATTCAATTCGAGATATAACCGAAATCATCACTCTTAGATTCCTACATTTTTCAAAACTATACTTTGACTTCAAAAATGTACTAGAACATCATATGTATATTAACAATTACAATCTGTGTTCAAACCCTTCAAAATTCCTGAAGATAATGCGAGATAATGATCCAACCACATGTTACCCACAGTTGGAAAACTCTCAAAACCAAAGTCATAGTTTAACACGTATCCGTGTCAGATCCTTTGACAATTTAAAGTATCATATAAGTATGATATAATTATTAATCAAATATAATTATAGTATAGTTGATACATATTATTATTATTATTATTATTATAGGTTCGTGAATCTATCGAAGGCCGAATCGTATTTTTCATCGAATTGAAAAATAATATTATTTACTATCAACGACTTACAAGTGAGTTTCATTTGCTCCTTTTTTAATTGCTTTTGTAATATGTATTTTTGGGCTAAGAATACATGCGCTGCTTTTATAAATGTTTACGAGATAGACACAAGTACTTAAAATATATTCTACGTTGAGTTGTACCACCCTGCATATCTTCCCTAATAGCTTGGTAACTACTATTTACATGTGGTATTGTAAACGCGAATCCTGTTGATAGATCTATCGGGCCTGACAACCCCGACTGGACTGGACGACCAGTATTCAACAGTTGCATAGTACTTCGTTTCGGTGACTACTCTTGGTACAGTGTAGTGAGATTTCATAATAAAGGGAATATGCGACGTTGATTAAATGTTAAGTATGGTTACCAAGTGCTCAACCACTTAGAATATTTTTATTAAAACGTTTGTGTATATGAAATCTTGTGGTCTATTAAGATATTGAAATGATTGTTATGATAAATCTATGAACTCACTAACCTTTCGGTTGACACTTTAAAGCATGTTTATTCTCAATTATTAAAGAAATCTTCCGCTGTGCATTAGCTCATTTTAAGAATATTACTTGGAGTCATTCATGACATACTTTGAAAGAAGTTGCATTCGAGTCGTTGAGTTCATCAAGATTAATATTAAGTCAATTATAGTTGGATGTAATATGAAATGGTATGCATGCCATCAATTTTTGATGTAAAGAAAGTTTGTCTTTTAAAAACGAATGTAATATTTGTAAAACGTATCATATAGAGGTCAAATATCTCACAATGTAATCAACTATTGTGAATCGTTTATAATGTATATGAACTGGTCCTTTCAGTTGGTATCAGAGCTCCAACAAATCACCTGCAATTGTTCATACAAATAAGCCTTATTATAACAATTATCCCTTCATCATTGTTACCGAGGAACCTTTCATATCTCGCCACATTAGCAGTAAACTTATCAACAACTTCATTAACCTTCGACTTAAGCCTCTCCGAAAAGTCACTATACTTATTCGTTGAAATCCCGTCATGTACTCACCTACATCCTGTAATAATAATTGTCATACCAATTACTGGGAATCAGCAATCAGTATTTTGAATTTAGCAGCAATTTTATGCCAACAGTTATATGTATACATATAATGTCTATCTCCTAGACTTACATACTTCGAATGTGAAGTTTCTGAAAAACATCCCATACTATGAACTAGTTCTTCCAAATTGGAGAAAATACTAATAAAGCAGCAAAAACTGTAAACAACTTTAACAGTCAAAAGTTTGATGATAAAGAATAGTATGGTGGAAAATCAGAGAAAAAGAGAAGGTTTGGAACTGGAAAACGGATTGAGCAGACCATGAAGGAGGCTGTAGATAAATCACAAAGACTAAACCTGCCTTCAAAGGATCTAAATGATTCAGTGTCTGCCGAAATCATTAACAAACATCTTACTTCTTATTCTAAACCTTCACAGAAAAATCTTCTTCATTATCCATCGATGTTAGAAATTCTAAGATATTATCGTATCTTTTATTATAAATATCTTCGATATTCCTGAAGATATTTTCACAATTATTCTTATCCGAAATCAGTTATCTCCTCGCAATATCTGCGTTATAAGATGAAAGAAACTATGTTAGTTTCTAAATTCTAAAAAATTCGAATTTAAAATATGAATGTTTTTGAAGTAGTGTTGGGAACTGAAGCATGAGTTAGTATAATATAATGACACTTGATCAACGTGATTATATTACAGTAAGTCATGCTGAGTTTCTAATGAAACATGATGATTCACAGACCTTACCGTCATCATGAGCCATGTTACACGACTCTTACATTCTACCCAATCTCCAAATATATTAAGAATATATATTCTTGATAGTTCTATCTTTTCGGATATTCTGGTAATTTGACAAATCAAGATCATGCCATTACAATTTCCTCCTTAGAACATTAACTATGTTCATCCAAAACTTCATACCTACGAATTCTGGACCATTATCCGCTTGACTTAAGGTCGGGAAGAGAAAACAAAAGTATGAAGCTCCGAAATATAATGGAGAATATAAAGCCCGATAATAACCCCGAAATTACAAATCGTGTATATCAATGCGTATAGCAATATAAAGACACGGGAGAATGAAAAACACAATAACCCCAAGGTAATGGTAGAAGAAAATAACTTCCTCCGGCGGTAGATGAAAAAGAAGAATGACAGATATGAAAGTTAGGAGTATATTCAGAATCAGTACTGGATGGAGCATATTAATGGATGCTTTAAAGTATGAGTTGAGGGAGAAAGAATAGAAGGTGTGAGTTGTAAGGAAACGAAGGGGGTGGCTTTATAGTAAAATATCCGACAGAGCAATCGAATCAGATTATTGTATTTAATCAAAGAAGATCCTGATTTCCTTAATCGCCAAAAAACCAAATCTTATTACGAAGATTTTCTTTAAATTCCATGAATTCCGAAAATCAATCATAACTACGTCATCGGTTAAAACGAATATACATTTACTCATTACACTCTCTTGCGATAGCTTCACTTATACTCTTCGCGTAATCAAATTGTTTTATCTATATTACTCAATGATGATAAAACTCTATTTATCAACTCATATTTGTCATGAAAACATTTTTATAGTTACCCATGACGACCTCGATCAAATTTCGGGACGAAATTTCTTTAACGGGTAGGTACTGTGACGACCCAGAAATTTCCGACCAAATTTAAACTTAACCTTTATATGTTTCCGACTCGATAAGCAAAATTGGTAATTTTTAATCTCAAAAACTTTGGAACTACATTCATGTAATCAATTACCCTTTGACCGTGTTCGATATATTTATCGACAGAATTAAGAGATAATATCAAATGATTGAATTATCAGATACATTATGATATGATTACGGGTCTATGTTATGAGGTCCACTGTGATTTAAGAAATCTATTCTTTTTGACAACATTCGGAAAATGGTAAAGTAATTTACAAATGAGAACAAACTGTCACATAACGAGAGTTAGACAAAAGTTAGTAGAGAATTGAATTTCATAATACTTGAATGATCTATTTTCAAACGTGCAAAAACGTTTTTCGATATAATAGAATTTGTTTATTAAAATGTCTTTGCTAAATAATGTAAGTTGAAATATTAGTTATTAGATATATAAATAACTTGCAACGTGTATTTAAAGCGTGTTTATGTATATTAAATAGATATATGATAATTAAGTATCTCATTAAGTATATTAACAATGGATTATATATATAAAATGAGACTACTAACTTAAGGGTTTCGAAACAATATATATATATGTAATATTTAACGACGTAATAACCCTTATGTTAAAATGAATATATATATATATATATATATATATATATATATATATATATATATATATATATATATATATATATATATATATATATATATATGTATTATATTAAGATATATTAATACACTTTTGAAAGACTTAAATACATATATTGACATACTTATACTCAACAAAGATAGCTATACTCATATTCCCATTCAATTTCATCAAGAATTCCACTCATATTCATACGGTATTCATACCCGTATTATACACAGCTTCTAGATGTATTTATTATTGGTATATACCAATAGGATAACATCATTTTCAAATTTTTAAATGATTAGAAAACATGTTTAAACATATTTTGTAAGCTAGTATCAATTATTACACAAAAATACAAAACTACTTTTGTTTTTATTACTTATATGATTTATATACTTATATATTACATACTTACACACATAAAACCATATTTTTTCATTCTTATTCCTTCCTCCTTCATAAACCACGACCAAGAACTCTTAAATCTTCATCTTTTTGATCAAAAATCCAATCTATAATCATCTTATAAGAATCATTCAAGAACACTTCATGAAGATCATTCATTTCAAGTTTATACTTTCAATCTTTTGAATCCATTCCAAAAACTCTTTGAAGATCAAGAAACCTTCATTTATTTCAGTAGTTTTTCACTTCTTAATTAAGGTAATAAACATATTCAAGCTTTAGTTCAATTCATATAATCATAACTATCTTAAATCAAGATAGAATTCTTACTTGAAACTTTTGTTGATTCCAAGCTTCTACATCAAGAATTCTAAGCTATAGAGGACATCATCTACTCAAAGATCCTTTTATTATTTTTCCAGTAACATCACTCTTTAAACTTGAGGTAGTAATCTTATTCAAAATCTCATTCAATTCATATTCATATAGCTATCTAATTTTGAGTTTATAATTTACAACAACTAGAACATAGTTTAGTTAATTCTAAATTTGTTCGCAAACAAACTTAATCCTTCTAACTTGACTTTTAAAATACTTCAACACATGTATTATGACAGTATGTCAGGCTAACATAAGGATATAAACCTTGTAAACACGAAGAACACCTTAAAACTGAACATACGCCGTCATAGATCATCGGGGGCTGTTTTGGGTTTAATTTTGAAAACCTATCTTAAACTTTGAATTAAGAGTTTTTATTCTGTAATAAATGTTATTTCATATGGATATGAAACATATCCAAAACCCATGATTTAACTCTAAGTGGAAGTATGTTTTTCAAAATGGTCATCAAGATGTTGATCTTTCGACGGAAATGACTACCTCTTTCAAAAACGACTTGTAACCTGTATTTCCTACTATAAACCTATATTTTTTCTGTTTATATTAGTAATATTTGATTCAATATGAAACCATAGCAATTTGATTCACTCAAAACGGAATTAAAACGAAGAAATTATGGGTAAAACAAAATCTGCTAAAATTAACGTTGTATGGACGAAATTTATATTATAAAAACTATATTAACCATATCCTTGCTAACTTTTCCTATATCCTATATATATTTAGACATGTTATTAGTAGTATAACAAAACATTACAATCTTAGTTATTTCTGTGATTGTATATATGTATAATAATATTCTTGGTACGTTCTAACACAATAAGTATACAATACGTTTTGATAAATCCTAAGACAATACGTACACAATACGTCTTAGTTAATTCTAAGACAACACGTATACAATACGTCTCTGGGTTGATGTAAAGACAATACGTATACAATACGTCGTGGGGGTAATTCTAAGATTATATATATATATATATATATATATATATATATATATATATATATATATATATATATATATATATATATATATATATATATATATATATATATATATATATATATATATATATATATATATAACGTTTATTGGACTATCAGACTATTGGACTATCGGACTGTTGGACCACTAACATTGGGCTACTAACTTGACAATTTAAAGTATCATATAAGTATGATATAATTATTAATCAAATATAATTATAGTATAGTTGATACATATTATTATTATAGGTTCGTGAATCTATCGAAGGCCGAATCTTATTTTTCATCGAATTGAAAAATAATATTATTTACTATTAACGACTTACCTATGAGTTTCATTTGCTCCCTTTTTAATTGCTTTTGCAATATATATTTTTGGGCTGAGAATACATGCGCTGCTTTTATAAATGTTTACGAGATAGACACAAGTACTTAAAATATATTCTACGTTGAGTTGTACCACCCTGCATATCTTCCCTAATAGCTTGGAAACTACTATTTACATGTGGTATTGTAAACGCGAATCCTGTTGATAGATCTATCGGGCCTGACAACCCCAACCGGACTGGATGACCAGTATTCAATAGTTGCACAGTACTTCGTTTCAGTGACTACACTTGGTACAGTGTAGTGAGATTTCATAATAAAGGGAATATGCGACGTTGATTAAATGTTAAATATGGTTACCAAGTGCTCAACCACTTAGAATATTTTTATTAAAACGTTTGTGTATATGAAATCTTGTGGTCTATTAAGATATTGAAATGATTGTTATGATAAACCTATGAACTCACCAACTTTTTGGTTGACACTTTAAAGCATGTTTATTCTCAGGTATTAAAGAAATCTTCCGCTGTGCATTAGCTCATTTTAAGGATATTACTTGGAGTCATTCATGACATACTTTGAAAGAAGTTGCATTCGAGTCGTTGAGTTCATCAAGATTAATATTAAGTCAATTATAGTTGGATGTAATATGAAATGGTATGCATGCCGTCAATTTTTGATGTAAAGAAAGTTTGTCTTTTAAAAACGAATGTAATGTTTGTAAAACGTATCATATGGAGGTCAAATACCTCGCGATGTAATCAACTATTGTGAATCGTTTATAATGTATATGAACGGGTCCTTTCAGTTGGTATCAGAGCGGTGGTCTTAGCTAACCAGGTATGCATTAGTGTGTCTAACTGATAGTCGTTAGGATGCATTAGTGAGTCTGGACTTCGACCGTGTTTGCATGTCAAAAGTTTTGCTTATCATTTACTATCGGAAATTACCTGCTAATCATTCTTATTCTAGATACGTCTTACTGCATTAATTGCATGAATAGTGCATAGACAAAATTCATATCTTAGTGTATCTGTTACTGTAAACTTTGCCTGACATATTCCGTAAATTCCTCCGTAATCTACGAAATCTTTTGCTCTATATATATATATATATATATATTTATATATATATATATATATATATATATATATATATATATATATATATATTTTATGTAATTAGAATATCACCCGATAGTCGAAAAATCATTTCATATCAAAAAATCCTTTATTCAATCGTACGAAATGGAATTCGTCATTAGTTCAAGTCCCTCGGATTCTGAAATAGAATCCCACTCAAGCTCCGAAAGCAGTGTGACTGGAATGGATCAACCAATCAGCCATCTTCTATTCTGAATGAATTAGGGATGGGTTCGTAGCCTCCTTAATCATTGAAGACAAGAAGAAGGCGATCATTTTCATCCACCACATTGCCCTATTGGCGAAGGACCTGAAGCACTTACCGGCGAACCTGTCTGAAACACCATTTTCTCTCTCATTTCCAGAGTATCTCGTCACGATTATATACTACACCAAATTATAGATCTTATTTATCCGCTCGTCCGAACCAACAATCACCCCGGTGTAATAGAAGAAGTCAACGAGCTTCGCGCTCGGGTAGTGGCTTTAGAGAATATGGTGCAAAGGTTACAAACACCAGCAGCAGCACCAGCAGCATAACCAGTACCACCATCAACAACATCAACAGTACCATTACGACCACCAACAACAACCGCATCGCAAACCTCAACTTCACAATATGTCCCACGAGCATCGACGTCATACGCCATGTAGATACCAAGGAATACCACAACGATGAAGTATTGATTCATAACTTCATTGGAGAAACATTCAACAGCGATTATGTAATTTCTAAAGTTTAGAAATTATCTATCCTAGCCTTAACCATAAATCAAATGAGTTTAATTTAATATTAACTCATTAAATCTATATTACATCTGAAGAAATATACACATATATATTTCCATAAAGACTGTAATAAAATTCTTTTGTACAAAATATTAATTGTGAATTTTTTTTTAACAGGTAGGTAATACCCGAGAGATATTTAAATTCACAATTAACATGTTACATTCTTCGATTCTGATTCAACAATCATCAACTATACTCATTACTTTCACAATAATATACATTCTATTATAGAAATCAAAACAACCATACTCATTCAAATCTAATTACATATTCTGATTTTGGAATCTCAGAATTCAATTCGATATATAACCGAAATCATCACTCTTAGATTCCTACATTTTTCAAAACTATACTTTGACTTCAAAAATGTACTAGAACATCATATGTATATTAACAATTACAATCTGTGTTCAAACCCTTCAAAATTCCTGAAGATAATGCGAGATAATGATCCAACCACATGTTACCCACAGTTGGAAAACTCTCGAAACCAAAGTCATAGTTTAACACGTATCCGTGTCAGATCCTTTGACAATTTAAAGTATCATATAAGTATGATATAATTATTAATCAAATATAATTATAGTATAGTTGATACATATTATTATTATTATTATAGGTTCGTGAATCTATCGAAGGCCGAATCGTATTTTTCATCGAATTGAAAAATAATATTATTTACTATCAACGACTTACAAGTGAGTTTCATTTGCTCCCTTTTTAATTGCTTTTATAATATGTATTTTTGGGCTAAGAATACATGCGCTGCTTTTATAAATGTTTACGAGATAGACACAAGTACTTAAAATATATTCTACGTTGAGTTGTACCACCCTGCATATCTTCCCTAATAGCTTGGTAACTACTATTTACATGTGGTATTGTAAACGCGAATCCTGTTGATAGATCTATCAGGCCTGACAACCCCAACCGGACTGGACGACCAGTATTCAACGGTTGCATAGTACTTCGTTTCGGTGACTACTCTTGGTACAGTGTAGTGAGATTTCATAATAAAGGGAATATGCGACGTTGATTAAATGTTAAGTATGGTTACCAAGTGCTCAACCACTTAGAATATTTTTATTAAAACGTTTGTGTATATGAAATCTTGTGGTCTATTAAGATATTGAAATGATTGTTCTGATTAACCTATGAACTCACCAACCTTTCGGTTGACACTTTATGTGACGACCCAGAAATTTCTGACTAAATTTAAACTTTATCTTTATATTATTCTGACACGATAAGCAATGTTTGTTAAGTTAAATCTCAAGAATTTTAAACTATGTTTATACATTCATTTAAACCTCGACCAAATTCCAATGATTCACGAACCAATAAATGAACATATATGAATATGTATGTATATGTGTATATATTATAAATTGAAAATGTCAACAAAGTATTTAAACGTATAATGCTTTATATGAACGTATTTGTTTCAATATGATTATCGACGAAATTAAAAAAAATATATTAAATGATTGAATTATCAGAAACATTGAATTATGATTACAAGTCTCTGTTGAGAGGTCCACTATGATTTGAGAAAATCTATTCCTCTTAACGATATTCGGAATAATTTGTAAAGCTATTTATAAATAAAAACAAAAAGTGTCATTTACGAAAGTTAGACAAAAGTTAGTGGAGAATCGGTTTCCATAATATTCTATTAATCTATTTTCAAACGTACAAAGACGTTTTCAGTTTAAAAAGAACTTTATTATTAAAACGTATATAACTTTTATAAATATCTAGAATCACTTTTGACAACTCATTACTTAACCAGTATAATAAATATAACGATATTTATATTTTATTTCATTAAATATATATAACGATTTAAATTAATATTATATATATTTATACGCGTATTATACATACATAGTTTTTATACTTTTACTCTACTTTAACTTTACCTTTACTTTACTTTTACTTTACTTTAACTTTAATAATTCATTTTAATAATTCATACTTTAATAATTCACTTTAATAATTCATACTTTAATAATTCACTTTAATAATTCATACTTTAATAATTCACTTTAATAATTCAAAAATCTATTATAATTAGAATTCAATAGGTTTCATTATTTCATAGAAACTTGAAAATATATTTCTCTAAACTCTCTCAATCGATTTATATATATATATATATATATATATATATATTTGCTCTGTATTATTTCAAGATATTATTAGTATACATAAAATACTACGACGGAGTGCTGTCCGAGTGATTTCAAAATAGTTTTTTTGAATGAGTCAAAGCTAAGGAAATTATGGGTTATAGCTATGGAGGTGATGGGTATGGTTCATGGGTATGCTCGTGAGGTCAATCTAGTATTTATTATCTCCGTTGCGTCTACGTACTTTCCTGCAATATTGAATCTCAATATTGATACGTGAGCTCTCATAACTTAACTTTTATATATCAATAGTGTATCCCTGACTAGTGCTCGAGTATATAGGATTATGCATACTTGTATATTCGATATTGTCCTTAGATAGGTTTGTTGAATCCTGAATTAGATACATATGCTACTGAGATAGGGTATATGATATGCATGTCGTTGAAAAGCTAGCGAAAAATTAAGAACTTTTCATTTAGATATCGAATGGTTTCGATGAACGGATTAGAAGTTATAGTCAACTGAATTTTAGTATTATTGTGAAAATGATAATTATTACTATCGTTGTTATTATTTTAATGGAAATATCATTGTTATTATAAAATATCATTATTACTATTATGTTAGTATTATCATTTTATCATAATAACATTTTTGGTAAATTTAAATATTGTTATTTTTTTTATAGAATAATAATAATTATTATTACAAAATAATACAACTTTTACTTATTATTATTATGATCAATATTATTTTATCAAATAAATAGGGGATACAAAGATATTTTTCACCACGCGTAGTATAATTACATTAATAATACTTACCACTATAGTTTTACGATATTAAGTGAAATTTATAAATTTTACTACTTATGATATATTAAAGTATATTTTATCATATATAAACGTTAATATAAATTTTTATTAATAAATGACTTTTATTATTATAAATATATTTAAATATATAAAACGACTATAGTTAAGTTATATAATAAACACGTATAAATTTTAGAAGTCATTTTGGGTCAAGTTGACTTTTTTTGACTTTTATTGACTTTTGCATATTAGTCTCGAGCATTAGGATTGTGGTACACTATGACTTGACCAACAATTGTTAGAAAAATATTGACCAACATATAAATATATATAATTAATATAGGTTCGTGAATCCGAGGCCAACCTTGCACTTGTTAAATGACGTTATATGTATTTTTACTACGAAATACAGTATGGTGAGTTTCATTTGCTCCCTTTTTAATTGCTTTTGCAATATATATATTTTTGGGCTGAGAATACATGCGATGTTTTATAAATGTTTTACGAAATAGGCACAAGTACTAAAACTAATTCTATGTGGGTTTAAACCAGAAATATACCCTTAGCTTGGTAACATTAAACTACTTATCTATGTACGGTAGGCGCGAATCCTAAAGATAGATCTATTGGGCCTGACAAACCCCATCCTGACTATGGGATGCTTTAGTACTTCGAGGTTATTTTAAACACACCTGATCTGGTGTACTTCAGAGGGTAAAACATGAACGTTAAGGCTTGTTACCGGGTGCCTACAACTTATAGAATACTTTTAGACACTTGCGAGTGTACATATATTTATAAACGAAAATCTTGTGGCCTATTAATATATTGAAATGATTGTTATGATAAACCTATGAACTCACCAACCTTTTGGTTGACACTTTAAAGCATGTTTATTCTCAGGTATTAAAGAAATCTTCCGCTGTGTATTAGCTCATTTTAAGGATATTACTTGAAGTCATTCATGGCATATTTTGAAAGACGTTGCATTCGAGTCATTGAGTTCATCAAGATTATTATTAAGTCAATTATAGTTGGATGTATTATGAAATGGTGTGCATACCATCAATTTTCGTTGTAAAGAAAGTTTTTATTTTAAAAATGAATGCAATGTTTGTACAATGTATCATATAGAGGTCAAATACCTCGCGATGTAATCAACTATTGTGAATCGTTTATAATGTATATGAACGGGTCCTTTCAGTTGGTTTCAAAGCTCCAACAAATCACCTGCAATTGTTCATACAAATAAGCCTTATTATAACGATTATCCCTTCATCATTGTTACCGAGAAACCTTTCATATCTCGCCACATTAGCAGTAAACTTATCAACAACTTCATTAACCTTCGACTTAAGCCTCTCCGAAAAGTCACTATACTTATTCTTTGAAACCCCATCATGTACTCACCTACATCCTGTAACAATAATTGTCATACCAATTACTGGGAATCAGCAATCAGTATTTTGAATTTAGTAGCAATTTTATGCCAACAGTTATATGTATACATATAACGTCTATCTCCTAGACTTACATACTTCGAATGTGAATTTTCTGAAAAACATCCCAAACTATGAACTAGTTCTTCCAAATTGGAGAAAATACTGATAAAGCAGCAAAAACTGTAAACAACTTTAACAGTCAAAAGTTTGATGATAAAGAATAGTATGGTGGCAAAGCAGAGAAAAAGAGAAGGTTTGGAACTGGAAAATGGATTGAGCAGACCATGAAGGAGGCTGTAGACAACTCACAAAGACTAAACCTGCCTTCAAAGGATCCAAATGATTCAGTGTCTGCCGAAATCGTTAGCAAATATCTTACTTCTTATTCTAAACCTTCACAGATAAATCTTCTTCATTATCCATCGATGTTAGAAATTCTAAGATATTATCGTATCTTTTATTATAAATATCTTCGATATTCCTGAAGATATTTTCACAATTATTCTTATCCGAAATCAGTTATCTCCTCGCAATATCTGCGTTATAAGATGAAAGAAACTATGTTAGTTTCTAAATTCTGAAAAATTTGAATTTAAAATATGAATGTTTTTGAAGTAGTGTTGGGAACTGAAGCATGAGTTAGTATAATATAATGACACTTGATCAACGTGATTATATTACAGTAAGTCATGCTGAGTTTCTAATGAAACATGATGATTCACAGACCTTACCGTCATCATGAGCCATGTTACACGACTCTTACATTCTACCCAATCTTCAAACATATTAAGAACATATATTCTTGATAGTTCTATCTTTTCGGATATTCTGGTAATTTGATAAATCAAGATCATGCCATTACAATTTTCTCCTTAGAACATTAACTATGTTCATCCAAAACTTCAAACCTACAAATTCTGGACCATTATCCGCTTGACTTAAGGTCAGGGAGAGAAAACGAAAGCATGAAGCTCCGAAATATAATGGAGAATATAAAGCCCGATAACAGCCCTGAAATTACAAACCGTGTATATCAATGCGTATAGCAATATAAAGACACGGGAGAATGAAAAACACAATAACCCCAAGGTAATGGTAGAAGAAAATAACTTCCTCCGGCGGTAGATGAAAAAGAAGAATGACAGATATGAAAGTTAGGAGTATATTCAGAATCAGTACTGGATGGAGAATATTAATGGATGCTTTAAAGTATGAGTTGAGGGAGAAAGAATAGAAGGTGTGAGTTGTAAGGAAACGAAGGGGGTGGCTTTACAGTAAAATATCCGACAGAGCAATCGAATCAGATTATTGTATTTAATCAAAGAAGATCCTGATTTCCTTAATCGCCGAAAAACTAAATCTTATTACGAAGATTTTCTTTAAATTCCATGAATTCTAGAAATCAATCATAACTACGTCATCAGTTAAAACGAATATACATTTACTCATTTCACTCTCTTGCGATAGCTTCACTTATACTCTTCGCGTAATCAAATTGTTTTATCTATATTACTCAATGATGATAAAACTCTATTTATCAACTCATATTTGTCATGAAAACATTTTTATAGTTACCCATGACGACCTCGATCAAATTTCGGGACGAAATTTCTTTAACGGGTAGGTACTGTGATGACCCAGAAATTTCCGACCAAATTTAAACTTAACCTTTATATGTTTCTGACACGATAAGCAAAATTGGTAATGTTGAATCTCAAAAACTTTGGAACTACATTCATGTAATCAATTACCCTTTGATCGTGTTAGACGATTCACGAACAATTATGTGTATATAGATATGTATATATAATATTAATTGAAAACATTAACAAAGTATTAGATATATGGTACTTTACATGAACGTATTTGTTTCAATATATTTATCGACAGAATTAAGAGATAATATCAAATGATTGAATTATTAGATACATTATGATATGATTACGGGTCTATGTTATGAGGTCCACTGTGATTTAAGAAATCTATTCTTTTTGACAACATTCGAAAAATGGTAAAGTAATTTACAAATGAGAACAAACTGTCACATAACGAGAGTTAGACAAAAGTTAGTGGAGAATTGAATTTCATAATACTTGAATGATCTATTTTCAAACGTGCAAAAATGTTTTTCGATATAATAGAATTTGTTTATTAAAATGTCTTTGCTAAATAATGTAAGTTGAAATATTGGTTATTAGATATATAAATAACTTGCAACGTGTATTTAAAGCGTGTTTATGTATATTAAATAGATATATGATAATTAAGTATCTCATTAAGTATATTAACAATGGATTATATATATAAAATGAGACTACTAACTTAAGGGTTTCGAAACAATATATATATGTAATATTTAACGACGTAATAACCCTTATGTTAAAATGAATATATATATGTATTGTATTAAGATGTATTAATACACTTTTGAAAGACTTAAATACATATATTGACATACTTATACTCAACAAAGATAGCTATACTCATATTCCCATTCAATTTCATCAAGAATTCCACTCATATTCATATGGTATTCATACCCGTATTATACACAGCTTCTAGATGTATTTATTATTGGTATATACCAATAGGAAAACATCATTTTCAACTTTTTAAATAATTAGAAAACATGTTTAAACATATTTTGTAAGCTAGTATCAATTATTACACAAAAATACAAAACTACTTTTGTTTTTATTACTTATATGATTTATATACTTATATATTACATACTTACACACATAATACCATATTTTTTCATTCTTATTCCTTCCTCCTTCATAAACCATGACCAAGAACTCTTAAATATTCATATTTTTTTTTATCAAAAATCCAATCTATAATCATCTTATAAGAATCATTCAAGAACACTTCATGAAGATCATTCATTTCAAGTTTATACTTTCAATCTTTTGAATCCATTCCAAAAACTCTTTGAAGATCAAGAAACCTTCATTTATTTTAGTAGTTTTTCACTTCTTAGTTAAGGTAATAAACATTTTCAAGCTTTGGTTCAATTCATATAATCATAACTATCTTAAATCAAGATAGAATTCTTACTTGAAACTTTTGTTGATTCCAAGCTTCTACATCAAGAATTCTAAGCTATAGAGGAAATCATCTACTCAAAGATACTTTTATTATTTTTCTAGTAACATCACTCTTTAAACTTTAGGTAGTAACCTTATCCAAAATCTCATTCGATTTATATTCATATAGCTATCTAATTTTGAGTTTATAATTTACAACAACTAGAACATAGTTTAGTTAATTCTAAACTTGTTCGCAAACAAACTTAATCCTTCTAACTTGACTTTTAAAATACTTCAACACATGTATTATGACAGTATGTCAAGCTAACATAAGGATATAAACCTTTTAAACACGAAGAACACCTTAAAACTGAACATACGCCGACATAGATCATCGGGGGCTGTTTTGGGTTTAATTTTGAAAACCTATCTTAAACTTTGAATTAAGAGTTTTTATTCTGTAATAAATGTTATTTCATATGGATATGAAACATATCCAAAACCCATGGTTTAACTCTAAGTGGAAGTATGTTTTTCAAAATGGTCATCAAGATGTTGATCTTTCGACGGAGATGACTACCTCTTTCAAAAACGACTTGTAACCTGTATTACCAACTATAAACCTATATTTTTTCTATTTAGATTAGTAATATTTGATTCAATATGAAACCATAGCAATTTTATTCACTCAAAACGGATTTAAAACGAAGAAATTATGGGTAAAACAAAATCTGCTAAAATTAACATTGTATGGACGAAATTTATATTATAAAAACTATATTAACCATATCCTTGCTAACTTTTCCTATATCCTATATATATTTGGACATGTTATTTCTGTGATTGTATATATGTATAATAATATTCTTGGTACGTCCTAACACAATAAGTATACAATACGTTTTGATAAATCCTTAGACAATACGTACACAATACGTCTTAGTTAATTCTAAGACAACACGTATACAATACGTCTCTGGGTTGATGCAAAGACAATACGTATACAATACGTCGTGGGGGTAATTCTAAGATTATATATATATATATATATATATATATATATATATATATATATATATATATATATATACCGATTATTGGACTATCGGACTGTTGGACCACTAACATTGGACTACTAACTTGACAATTTAAAGTATCATATAAGTATGATATAATTATTAATCAAATATAATTATAGTATAGTTGATACATATTATTGTTATTATAGGTTCGTGAATCTATCGAAGGCCGAATCGTATTTTTCATCAAATTGAAAAATAATATTATTTACTATCAACGACTTACAAGTGAGTTTCATTTGCTCCCTTTTTAATTGCTTTTGCAATATATATATATTTGAGCTGAGAATACATGCGCTGCTTTTATAAATGTTTACAAGATAGACACAAGTACTTAAAATATATTCTACATTGAGTTGTACCACCCTGCATATCTTCCCTAATAGCTTGGTAACTACTATTTACATGTGGTATTGTAAACGCGAATCCTGTTGATAGATCTATCGGGCCTGACAACCCCAACCGGACTGGACGACCAGTATTCAACGGTTGCACAGTACTTCGTTTCAGTGACTACACTTGGTACAGTGTAGTGAGATTTCATAATAAAGGGAATATGCGACGTTGATTAAATGTTAAGTATGGTTACCAAGTGCTCAACCACTTAGAATATTTTTATTAAAACGTTTGTGTATATGAAATCTTGTGGTCTATTAAGATATTGAAATGATTGTTATGATAAACCTATGAACTCACCAACCTTTCGGTTGACACTTTAAAGCATGTTTATTCTCAGGTATTAAAGAAATCTTCCGCTGTGCATTAGCTCATTTTAAGGATATTACTTGGAGTCATTCATGACATACTTTGAAAGAAGTTGCATTCGAGTCGTTGAGTTCATCAAAATTAATATTAAGTCAATTATAGTTGGATGTAATATGAAATGGTATGCATGCCGTCAATTTATGATGTAAAGAAAGTTTGTCTTTTAAAAACGAATGTAATGTTTGTAAAACGTATCATATAGAGGTCAAATACCTCGCGATGTAATCAACTTTTGTGAATCATTTATAATGTATATGAACGGGTCCTTTCAATAATTATCAATATTAACCTAATATAATTAAAATTTATGTTTTGATAAACAAATGATATATATAAATAAAAAGATATTTAGTGCATGTAACATAATAAAAGTTATATTTACACTACATATAAGTATGTATTAATCGTATTAATAAATTTTATATAAATAATCATACATAATAAATTAGGTGTTCTTAATATAATACTAATCAGAAAAATAAATTTATATATATAATATATATATATATATATATATATATATATATATATATATATATATATATATATATATATATATATATATATATATATATATATATATATATATAATTGTTCGATTTAAATTATGTGTGTTAATATACATACAAATGATATAGGTTCGTGAATCTGAGGCCAACCCTGCATTGTTCAATATAGTCATATGTATTTTTACTACAAAATACATTAGGTGAGTTTCATTTGCTCCCTTTTTAAATGCTTTTGCAATATATATTTTTTTGGGACTGAGAATACATGCGCTGCTTTTATAAATGTTTTACAAAATAAGCACAAGTTCATGAAACTACATTCTACGATTGTCTTGTTATACCGGATATCTGTACTTATTATTATTATGCTTGGTAACCTAAGAATTAGTGAAAAACACTAATTGACGCGAATCCTAAAGGTAGATCTACGGGCACCAACCACCCCCATTTTCGAATAGTGGAAATGCTTTAGTACTTCGAAGGGTTCTTGTTATACATTTGAATAGTGGAATGTATGATGCCAGATATCTTAAGCGCTCTATGTTAAGGTCGGTTACCAGGCGACTCAACGTATGAATGATTTTTGCAGTTGTAATGATCCTGCGCATTTAATTAAATGAAATCTGTGGCTTATTAAATATTATGATTATTAGATAGAAATTAAACCTATGAACTCACCAACCTTTTGGTTGAAACTTTTAAGCATGTTTATTCTCAGGTACGAATTAAGTCTTCTGCTGTGAATTTGCTCATTTTAAAGATATTACTTGGAGTCATTCATGACATATTTCAAAAGACGTTGCATTCGAGTCGCTGAGTTCATCAAGATTATTATTAAGTCAATTACAGTTGGGTATATTATGAGATGGTATGCATGTCATCAACTTTCGATGTAATGAAAGATTGTTTTTTTTAAAACGAATGCAATGTTTGTAAAAATGTATCATATAGAGGTCAAGTACCTCGCGATGTAATCAACTGTTATGAATCATTTATAATCGATATGGACTTCGTCCGGATGGATTAAGGCGGGTCATTTCACACACACATAATTATTCCACTCACCTTATGCCTTTGGTGAATTGATAAACCAAGCTCACAACTTCAAGGTAACATACCTATTACATTATGCACATATATCAATCATTCATTCAAGTTGGTCAACCAACTTATTTGCCATTCAAGTGCCATTCGGCCCATAGTGCAAACGTGACCCATTTGCACCATTCATTCAAACACTAGGTCGAGATTATGTCAAACCCTTACCAATACTTCAATTATGGTCTTAATACACCTTTTAACACAAGGTTATCACATTTTCACATCCATTAACCCACTTAGGTCATCAAAGACTCATTTGACCCATTTCAAGGTTAACACGCTCATTTGGGTCACTAACAAACCCAAATACACCCATTCACTTTAAACACTAAATGTGATAGTGATTTACTAACATTTAAGACCCATAAACACAACTTAACATTTCAAAATCCTAGGTTAGTCGTCTTTGAGTCCTCATGACCCAAACTTACCCAAAAACCCCCAAATCACTAGCAAATGGGTTTTATGCTCATCTATAACCCAAACCCTAACCCTTTAAACAATTAAAACAAGAAAATCAAGGTTAAGACTTACTACTACAATCAAAATGTAGCTAGTGAGGAGATGAATAACTTTAATACTCGAGCTCTAACCCGAAACAAGCTTCTTCCTCTTCGATTTGAGCTTTCTCACACAAAAATCACTCTCTCTCTCTAGAATTTAAGTGGAAGAGGTGTGGTGGTTGTAGATGGAGTAAATGATGCTCCAAAAACTATTTTAGGGCTTTAAATTCGGCCCCCATGTGAAATTACCAAAATACCCATTTAAATATCTAAAAACAAGACAGCTGGCCCGCCAGACCATTTGGACGGCGTCCAAACAGTCTGGATGGCATCCAGTCC